>NW_026970199.1:300000-397000 GCF_028390025.1 Pseudophryne corroboree | reverse complement strand
CATCATAATCCATGCAAAGCATCATTTAATGCAAAATTATGACATCACAATCCATGCAATGCAGTATGCAATGCAAAATTATGACATCACAATCCATGCAATGCAGTATGCAATGCAAAATTATGACATCACAATCCATGCAATGCAGTATGCAATGCAAAATTATGACATCACAATCCATGCAATGCAGTATGCAATGCAGCATTATGACATCATAATCCATGCAAAGCATCATTTAATGCAACATTATGACATCACAATCCATGCTATGCAGTATGCAATGCAAAATTATGACATCACAATCCATGCAATGCAGTATGCAATGCAAAATTATGACATCACAATCCATGCAATGCAGTATGCAATGCAACATTATGACATCACAATCCATGCAATGCAGTATGCAATGCAAAATAATGACATCATAATCCATGCAAAGCATCATTTAATGCTAAAGTATGACATCACAATCCATGCAATGCAGTATGCAATGCAAAATTATGACATCATAATCCATGCAAAGCATCATTTAATGCAAAATTATGACATCACAATCCATGCAATGCAGTATGCAATGCAAAATTATGACATCATAATCCATGCAAAGCATCATTTAATGCAAAATTATGACATCTCAATCCATGCAATGCAGTATGCAATGCAAAATTATGACATCATAATCCATGCAAAGCATCATTTAATGCAAAAGTATGACATCACAATCCATGCAATGCAAAATTATGACATTACAATCCATGCAATGCAGTATGCAATGCAAAATTATGACATCATAATCCATGCAAAGCATCATTTAATGCAAAAGTATGACATCACAATCCATGCAATGCAAAATTATGACATTACAATCCATGCAATGCAGTATGCAATGCAAAATTATGACATCATAATCCATGCAAAGCATCATTTAATGCAAAATTATGACATCACAATCCATGCAATGCAGTATGCAATGCAAAATTATGACATCACAATCCATGCAAAGCATCATTTAATGCAACATTATGACATCACAATCCATGCAATGCAGTATGCAATGCAAAATTATGACATCACAATCCATGCAATGCAGTATGCAATGCAAAATTATGACATCACAATCCATGCAATGCAGTATGCAATGCAAAATTATGACATCATAATCCATGCAAAGCATCATTTAATGCTAAAGTATGACATAACAATCCATGTAATGCAGTATGCAATGCAAAATTATGACATCACAATCCATGCAATGCAGTATGCAATGCAAAATTATGACATCATAATCCATGCAAAGCATCATTTAATGCAAAATTATGACATCACAATCCATGCAATGCAGTATGCAATGCAAAATTATGACATCATAATCCATGCAAAGCATCATTTAATGCAAAATTATGACATCACAATCCATGCAATGCAGTATGCAATGCAAAATTATGACATCACAATCCATGCAATGCAGTATGCAATGCAAAATTATGACATCATAATCCATGCAAAGCATCATTTAATGCAAAAGTATGACATCACAATCCATGCAATGCAAAATTATGACATTACAATCCATGCAATGCAGTATGCAATGCAAAATTATGACATCATAATCCATGCAAAGCATCATTTAATGCAAAATTATGACATCACAATCCATGCAATGCAGTATGCAATGCAAAATTATGACATCACAATCCATGCAAAGCATCATTTAATGCAACATTATGACTTCACAATCCATGCAATGCAGTATGCAATGCAAAATTATGACATCACAATCCATGCAATGCAGTATGCAATGCAAAATTATGACATCACAATCCATGCAATGCAGTATGCAATGCAAAATTATGACATCACAATCCATGCAAAGCATCATTTAATGCAACATTATGTCATCACAATCCATGCAATGCAGTATGCAATGCAAAATTATGACATCACAATCCATGCAATGCAGTATGCAATGCAAAATTATGACATCACAATCCATGCAATGCAGTATGCAATGCAAAATTATGACATCACAATCCATGCAATGCAGTATGCAATGCAAAATTATGACATCATAATCAATGCAAAGCATCATTTAATGCAACATTATGACATCACAATCCATGCAATGCAGTATGCAATGCAAAATTATGACATCACAATCCATGCAATGCAGTATGCAATGCAAAATTATGACATCATAATCCATGCAAAGCATCATTTAATGCAAAATTATGACATCACAATCCATGCAATGCAGTATGCAATGCAAAATTATGACATCATAATCCATGCAAAGCATCATTTAATGCAAAATTATGACATCACAATCCATGCAATGCAGTATGCAATGCAAAATTATGACATCACAATCCATGCAATGCAGTATGCAATGCAAAATTATGACATCATAATCCATGCAAAGCATCATTTAATGCAAAAGTATGACATCACAATCCATGCAATGCAAAATTATGACATTAAAATCCATGCAATGCAGTATGCAATGCAAAATTATGACATCATAATCCATGCAAAGCATCATTTAATGCAAAATTATGACATCACAATCCATGCAATGCAGTATGCAATGCAACATTATGACATCACAATCCATGCAAAGCATCATTTAATGCAACATTATGACATCACAATCCATGCAATGCAGTATGCAATGCAAAATTATGTCATCACAATCCATGCAATGCAGTATGCAATGCAAAATTATGACATCACAATCCATGCAATGCAGTATGCAATGCAAAATTATGACATCATAATCCATGCAAAGCATCATTTAATGCAAAATTATGACATCACAATCCATGCAATGCAGTATGCAATGCAAAATTATGACATCACAATCCATGCAATGCAGTATGCAATGCAAAATTATGACATCACAATCCATGCAAAGCATCATTTAATGCAACATTATGTCATCACAATCCATGCAATGCAGTATGCAATGCAAAATTATGACATCACAATCCATGCAATGCAGTATGCAATGCAAAATTATGACATCACAATCCATGCAATGCAGTATGCAATGCAAAATTATGACATCATAATCCATGCAAAGCATCATTTAATGCAAAATTATGACATCACAAGCCATGCAATGCAGTATGCAATGCAAAATTATGACATCACAATCCATGCAATGCAGTATGCAATGCAAAATTATGACATCACAATCCATGCAATGCAGTATGCAATGCAAAATTATGACATCATAATCCATGCAAAGCATCATTTAATGCAAAAGTATGACATCACAATCCATGCAATGCAGTATGCAATACAAAATTATGACATCACAATCCATGCAATGCAGTATGCAATGCAAAATTATGACATCATAATCCATGCAAAGCATCATTTAATGCAAAATTATGACATCACAATCCATGCAATGCAGTATGCAATGCAAAATTATGACATCACAATACATGCAAAGCATCATGTAATGCAACATTATGACATCACAATCCATGCAATGCAGTATGCAATGCAAAATTATGACATCACAATCCATGCAATGCAGTATGCAATGCAAAATTATGACATCACAATCCATGCAATGCAGTATGCAATGCAAAATTATGACATCACAATCCATGCAAAGCATCATTTAATGCAACATTATGACATCACAATCCATGCAATGCAGTATGCAATGCAAAATTATGACATCACAATCCATGCAATGCAGTATGCAATGCAAAATTATGACATCACAATCCATGCAAAGCATCATTTAATGCAAAAGTATGACATCACAATCCATGCAATGCAGTATGCAATGCAAAATTATGACATCACAATCCATGCAAAGCATCATTTAATGCAACATTATGACATCACAATCCATGCAATGCAGTATGCAATGCAAAATTATGACATCACAATCCATGCAATGCAGTATGCAATGCAAAATTATGACATCACAATCCATGCAAAGCATCATTTAATGCAAAATTATGACATCACAATCCATGCAATGCAGTATGCAATGCAAAATTATGACATCATAATCCATGCAAAGCATCATTTAATGCAAAATTATGACATCACAATCCATGCAATGCAGTATGCAATGCAAAATTATGACATCACAATCCATGCAATGCAGTATGCAATGCAAAATTATGACATCATAATCCATGCAAAGCATCATTTAATGCAAAAGTATGACATCACAATCCATGCAATGCAGTATGCAATACAAAATTATGACATCACAATCCATGCAATGCAGTATGCAATGCAAAATTATGACATCATAATCCATGCAAAGCATCATTTAATGCAAAATTATGACATCACAATCCATGCAATGCAGTATGCAATGCAAAATTATGACATCACAATACATGCAAAGCATCATGTAATGCAACATTATGACATCACAATCCATGCAATGCAGTATGCAATGCAAAATTATGACATCACAATCCATGCAATGCAGTATGCAATGCAAAATTATGACATCACAATCCATGCAATGCAGTATGCAATGCAAAATTATGACATCACAATCCATGCAAAGCATCATTTAATGCAACATTATGACATCACAATCCATGCAATGCAGTATGCAATGCAAAATTATGACATCACAATCCATGCAATGCAGTATGCAATGCAAAATTATGACATCACAATCCATGCAAAGCATCATTTAATGCAAAATTATGACATCACAATCCATGCAATGCAGTATGCAATGCAAAATTATGACATCACAATCCATGCAATGCAGTATGCAATGCAAAATTATGACATCACAATCCATGCAAAGCATCATTTAATGCAAAATTATGACATCACAATCCATGCAATGCAGTATGCAATGCAAAATTATGACATCATAATCCATGCAAAGCATCATTTAATGCAAAATTATGACATCACAATCCATGCAATGCAGTATGCAATGCAAAATTATGACATCACAATCCATGCAATGCAGTATGCAATGCAAAATTATGACATCATAATCCATGCAAAGCATCATTTAATGCAAAAGTATGACATCACAATCCATGCAATGCAAAATTATGACATTACAATCCATGCAATGCAGTATGCAATGCAAAATTATGACATCATAATCCATGCAAAGCATCATTTAATGCAAAATTATGACATCACAATCCATGCAATGCAGTATGCAATGCAAAATTATGACATCACAATCCATGCAAAGCATCATTTAATGCAACATTATGACATCACAATCCATGCAATGCAGTATGCAATGCAAAATTATGACATCACAATCCATGCAATGCAGTATGCAATGCAAAATTATGACATCACAATCCATGCAATGCAGTATGCAATGCAAAATTATGAAATCATAATCCATGCAAAGCATCATTTAATGCAACATTATGACATCACAATCCATGCTATGCAGTATGCAATTCAAACTTATGACATCACAATCCATGCAATGCAGTATGCAATGCAAAATTATGACATCACAATCCATGCAATGCAGTATGCAATGCAAAATTATGACATCACAATCCATGCAATGCAGTATGCAATGCAAAATAATGACATCATAATCCATGCAAAGCATCATTTAATGCTAAAGTATGACATCACAATCCATGCAATGCAGTATGCAATGCAAAATTATGACATCACAATCCATGCAATGCAGTATGCAATGCAAAATTATGACATCATAATCCATGCAAAGCATCATTTAATGCAAAATTATGACATCACAATCCATGCAATGCAGTATGCAATGCAAAATTATGACATCATAATCCATGCAAAGCATCATTTAATGCAAAATTATGACATCACAATCCATGCAATGCAGTATGCAATGCAAAATTATGACATCACAATCCATGCAATGCAGTATGCAATGCAAAATTATGACATCATAATCCATGCAAAGCATCATTTAATGCAAAAGTATGACATCACAATCCATGCAATGCAAAATTATGACATTACAATCCATGCAATGCAGTATGCAATGCAAAATTATGACATCATAATCCATGCAAAGCATCATTTAATGCAAAATTATGACATCACAATCCATGCAATGCAGTATGCAATGCAAAATTATGACATCACAATCCATGCAAAGCATCATTTAATGCAACATTATGACATCACAATCCATGCAATGCAGTATGCAATGCAAAATTATGACATCACAATCCATGCAATGCAGTATGCAATGCAAAATTATGACATCACAATCCATGCAATGCAGTATGCAATGCAAAATTATGACATCATAATCCATGCAAAGCATCATTTAATGCTAAAGTATGACATCACAATCCATGTAATGCAGTATGCAATGCAAAATTATGACATCACAATCCATGCAATGCAGTATGCAATGCAAAATTATGACATCATAATCCATGCAAAGCATCATTTAATGCAAAATTATGACATCACAATCCATGCAATGCAGTATGCAATGCAAAATTATGACATCATAATCCATGCAAAGCATCATTTAATGCAAAATTATGACATCACAATCCATGCAATGCAGTATGCAATGCAAAATTATGACATCACAATCCATGCAATGCAGTATGCAATGCAAAATTATGACATCATAATCCATGCAAAGCATCATTTAATGCAAAAGTATGACATCACAATCCATGCAATGCAAAATTATGACATTACAATCCATGCAATGCAGTATGCAATGCAAAATTATGACATAATCCATGCAAAGCATCATTTAATGCAAAATTATGACATCACAATCCATGCAAAGCATAATTTAATGCAACATTATGACATCACAATCCATGCAATGCAGTATGCAATGCAAAATTATGACATCACAATCCATGCAATGCAGTATGCAATGCAAAATTATGACATCACAATCCATGCAATGCAGTATGCAATGCAAAATTATGACATCACAATCCATGCAAAGCATCATTTAATGCAACATTATGACATCACAATCCATGCAATGCAGTATGCAATGCAAAATTATGACATCACAATCCATGCAATGCAGTATGCAATGCAAAATTATGACATCACAATCCATGCAATGCAGTATGCAATGCAAAATTATGACATCATAATCCATGCAAAGCATCATTTAATGCAAAAGTATGACATCACAATCCATGCAATGCAAAATTATGACATCACAATCCATGCAATGCAGTATGCAATGCAAAATTATGACATCATAATCCATGCAAAGCATCATTTAATGCAAAATTATGACATCACAATCCATGCAATGCAGTATGCAATGCAAAATTATGACATCACAATCCATGCAAAGCATCATTTAATGCAACATTATGACATCACGATCCATGCAATGCAGTATGCAATGCAAAATTATGACATCACAATCCATGCAATGCAGTATGCAATGCAAAATTATGACATCACAATCCATGCAATGCAGTATGCAATGCAAAATTATGACATCACAATCCATGCAATGCAGTATGCAATGCAACATTATGACATCACAATCCATGCAAAGCATCATTTAATGCAACATTATGACATCACAATCCATGCAATGCAGTATGCAATGCAAAATTATGACATCACAATCCATGCAATGCAGTATGCAATGCAAAATTATGACATCACAATCCATGCAAAGCATCATTTAATGCAACATTATGACATCACGATCCATGCAATGCAGTATGCAATGCAAAATTATGACATCACAATCCATGCAATGCAGTATGCAATGCAAAATTATGACATCATAATCCATGCAAAGCATCATTCAATGCAAAAGTATGACATCACAATCCATGCAATGCAAAATTATGACATCACAATCCATGCAATGCAGTATGCAATGCAAAATTATGACATCATAATCCATGCAAAGCATCATTTAATGCAAAATTATGACATCACAATCCATGCAATGCAGTATTCAATGCAAAATTATGACATCACAATCCATGCAAAGCATAATTTAATGCAACATTATGACATCACAATCCATGCAATGCAGTATGCAATGCAAAATTATGACATCACAATCCATGCAATGCAGTATGCAATGCAAAATTATGACATCACAATCCATGCAATGCAGTATGCAATGCAAAATTATGACATCATAATCCATGCAAAGCATTATTTAATGCTAAAGTATGACATCACAATCCATGCAATGCAGTATGCAATGCAAAATTATGACATAATCCATGCAAAGCATCATTTAATGCAAAATTATGACATCACAATCCATGCAATGCAGTATGCAATGCAAAATTATGACATCACAATCCATGCAATGCAGTATGCAATGCAAAATTATGACATCATAATCCATGCAAAGCATTATTTAATGCTAAAGTATGACATCACAATCCATGCAATGCAGTATGCAATGCAAAATTATGACATCATAATCCATGCAAAGCATCATTTAATGCAAAATTATGACATCACAATCCATGCAATGCAGTATGCAATGCAAAATTATGACATCACAATCCATGCAATGCAGTATGCAATGCAAAATTATGACATCATAATCCATGCAAAGCATCATTCAATGCAAAAGTATGACATCACAATCCATGCAATGCAAAATTATGACATCACAATCCATGCAATGCAGTATGCAATGCAAAATTATGACATCACAATCCATGCAATGCAGTATGCAATGCAAAATTATGACATCATAATCCATGCAAAGCATCATTCAATGCAAAAGTATGACATCACAATCCATGCAATGCAAAATTATGACATCACAATCCATGCAATGCAGTATGCAATGCAAAATTATGACATCATAATCCATGCAAAGCATCATTTAATGCAAAATTATGACATCACAATCCATGCAATGCAGTATGCAATGCAAAATTATGACATCACAATCCATGCAATGCAGTATGCAATGCAAAATTATGACATCATAATCCATGCAAAGCATCATTCAATGCAAAAGTATGACATCACAATCCATGCAATGCAAAATTATGACATCACAATCCATGCAATGCAGTATGCAATGCAAAATTATGACATCACAATCCATGCAATGCAGTATGCAATGCAAAATTATGACATCATAATCCATGCAAAGCATCATTCAATGCAAAAGTATGACATCACAATCCATGCAATGCAAAATTATGACATCACAATCCATGCAATGCAGTATGCAATGCAAAATTATGACATCATAATCCATGCAAAGCATCATTTAATGCAAAATTATGACATCACAATCCATGCAATGCAGTATGCAATGCAAAATTATGACATCACAATCCATGCAATGCAGTATGCAATGCAAAATTATGACATCACAATCCATGCAATGCAGTATGCAATGCAAAATTATGACATCACAATCCATGCAAAGCATCATTTAATGCAACATTATGACATCACAATCCATGCAATGCAGTATGCAATGCAAAATTATGACATCACAATCCATGCAATGCAGTATGCAATGCAAAATTATGACATCACAATCCATGCAATGCAGTATGCAATGCAAAATTATGACATCACAATCCATGCAAAGCATCGTTTTATGCAACATTATGACATCACAATCCATGCAATGCAGTATGCAATGCAAAATTATGACATCACAATCCATGCAATGCAGTATGCAATGCAAAATTATGACATCACAATCCATGCAATGCAGTATGCAATGCAAAATTATGACATCATAATCCATGCAAAGCATAATTTAATGCAAAATTATGACATCACAATCCATGCAATGCCGTATGCAATGCAAAATTATGACATCACAATCCATGCAATGCAGTATGCAATTCAAAATTATGACATCACAATCCATGCAAAGCATCATTTAATGCAAAAGTATGACATCACAATCCATGCAATGCAAAATTATGACATCACAATCCATGCAATGCAGTATGCAATGCAAAATTATGACATCATAATCCATGCAAAGCATCATTTAATGCAAATTTATGACATCACAATCCATGCAATGCAGTATGCAATGCAAAATTATGACATCACAATCCTTGCAAAGCATCATTTAATGCAACATTATGACATTACAATCCATGCAATGCAGTATGCAATGCAAAATTATGACATCACAATCCATGCAATGCAGTATGCAATGCAAAATTATGACATCACAATCCATGCAATGCAGTATGCAATGCAAAATTATGACATCACAATCCATGCAAAGCATCATTTAATGCAACAGTATGACATCACAATCCATGCAATGCAGTATGCAATGCAAAATTATGACATCACAATCCATGCAATGCAGTATGCAATGCAAAATTATGACATCACAATCCATGCAATGCAGTATGCAATGCAAAATTATGACATCATAATCCATGCAAAGCATCATTTAATGCAAAAGTATGACATCACAATCCATGCAATGCAAAATTATGACATCACAATCCATGCAATGCAGTATGCAATGCAAAATTATGACATCATAATCCATGCAAAGCATCATTTAATGCAAAATTATGACATCACAATCCATGCAATGCAGTATGCAATGCAAAATTATGACATCACAATCCATGCAAAGCATCATTTAATGCAACATTATGACATCACGATCCATGCAATGCAGTATGCAATGCAAAATTATGACATCACAATCCATGCAATGCAGTATGCAATGCAAAATTATGACATCACAATCCATGCAATGCAGTATGCAATGCAAAATTATGACATCACAATCCATGCAAAGCATCATTTAATGCAACATTATGACATCACAATCCATGCAATGCAGTATGCAATGCAAAATTATGACATCACAATCCATGCAATGCAGTATGCAATGCAAAATTATGACATCACAATCCATGCAATGCAGTATGCAATGCAAAATTATGACATCACAATCCATGCAAAGCATCATTTAATGCAACATTATGACATCACGATCCATGCAATGCAGTATGCAATGCAAAATTATGACATCACAATCCATGCAATGCAGTATGCAATGCAAAATTATGACATCACAATCCATGCAATGCAGTATGCAATGCAAAATTATGACATCACAATCCATGCAAAGCATCATTTAATGCAACATTATGACATCACAATCCATGCAATGCAGTATGCAATGCAAAATTATGACATTACAATCCATGCAATGCAGTATGCAATGCAAAATTATGACATCACAATGCAAAATTATGACATCATAATCCATGCAAAGCATCATTTAATGCAAAAGTATGACATCACAATCCATGAAATGCAAAATTATGACATCACAATCCATGCAATGCAGTATGCAATGCAAAATTATGACATCATAATCCTCGCAAAGCATCATTTAATGCAAAGTTATGACATCACAATCCATGCAATGCAGTATGCAATGCAAAATTATGACATCACAATCCATGCAAAGCATCATTTAATGCAACATTATGACATCACAATCCATGCAATGCAGTATGCAATGCAAAATTATGACATCACAATCCATGCAATGCAGTATGCAATGCAAAATTATGACATCACAATCCATGCAATGCAGTATGCAATGCAAAATTATGACATCATAATCCATGCAAAGCATCATTTAATGCAAAATTATGACATCACAATCCATGCAATGCAGTATGCAATGCAAAATTATGACATCACAATACATGCAAAGCATCATGTAATGCAAAATTATGACATCACAATCCATGCAATGCAGTATGCAATGCAAAATTATGACATCACAATCCATGCAAAGCATCATTTAATGCAACATTATGACATCACAATCCATGCAATGCAAAATTATGACATCACAATCCATGCAATGCAGTATGCAATGCAAAATTATGACATCATAATCCATGCAAAGCATCATTTAATGCAAAATTATGACATCACAATCCATGCAATGCAGTATGCAATGCAAAATTATGACAACATAATCCATGCAAAGCATCATTTAATGCTAAAGTATGACATCACAATCCATGCAATGCAGTATGCAATGCAAAATTATGACATCACAATCCATGCAATGCAGTATGCAATGCAAAATTATGACATCATAATCCATGCAAAGCATCATTTAATGCAAAACTATGAAATCACAATCCATGCAATGCAGTATGCAATGCAAAATTATGACATCACAATCCATGCAAAGCATCATGTAATGCAAAATTATGACATCACAATCCATGCAATGCAGTATGCAATGCAAAATTATGACATCACAATCCAAGCAATGCAGTATGCAATGCAAAATTATGACATCACAATCCATGCAAAGCATCATTTAATGCAACATTATGACATCACAATCCATGCAATGCAGTATGCAATGCAAAACTCTGACATCACAATCCATGCAATGCAGTATGCAATGCAAAATTATGACATCACAATCCATGCAATGCAGTATGCAATGCAAAATTATGACATCACAATCCATGCAATGCAGTATGCAATGCAAAATTATGACATCACAATCCATGCAAAGCATCATTTTATGCAACATTATGACATCACAATCCATGCAATGCAGTATGCAATGCAAAATTATGACATCACAATCCATGCAATGCAGTATGCAATGCAAAATTATGACATCACAATCCATGCAATGCAGTATGCAATGCAAAATTATGACATCATAATCCATGCAAAGCATCATTTAATGCAAAATTATGACATCACAATCCATGCAATGCAGTATGCAATGCAAAATTATGACATCACAATCCATGCAATGCAGTATGCAATTCAAAATTATGACATCACAATCCATGCAAAGCATCATTTAATGCAAAAGTATGACATCACAATACATGCAATGCAAAATTATGACATCACAATCCATGCAATGCAGTATGCAATGCAAAATTATGACATCATAATCCATGCAAAGCATCATTTAATGCAAAATTATGACATCACAATCCATGCAATGCAGTATGCAATGCAAAATTATGACATCACAATCCTTGCAAAGCATCATTTAATGCAACATTATGACATTACAATCCATGCAATGCAGTATGCAATGCAAAATTATGACATCACAATCCATGCAATGCAGTATGCAATGCAAAATTATGACATCACAATCCATGCAATGCAGTATGCAATGCAAAATTATGACATCGCAATCCATGCAAAGCATCATTTAATGCAACATTATGACATCACAATCCATGCAATGCAGTATGCAATGCAAAATTATGACATCACAATCCATGCAATGCAGTATGCAATGCAAAATTATGACATCACAATCCATGCAATGCAGTATGCAATGCAAAATTATGACATCATAATCCATGCAAAGCATCATTTAATGCAACATTATGACATCACAATCCATGCAATGCAGTATGCAATGCAAAATTATGACATCACAATCCATGCAATGCAGTATGCAATGCAAAATTATGACATCACAATCCATGCAATGCAGTATGCAATGCAAAATTATGACATCACAATCCATGCAAAGCATCATTTAATGCAACATTATGACATCACGATCCATGCAATGCAGTATGCAATGCAAAATTATGACATCACAATCCATGCAATGCAGTATGCAATGCAAAATTATGACATCACAATCCATGCAATGCAGTATGCAATGCAAAATTATGACATCATAATCCATGCAAAGCATCATTTAATGCAAAATTATGACATCACAATCCATGCAATGCAGTATGCAATGCAAAATTATGACATCACAATCCATGCAATGCAGTATGCAATGCAAAATTATGACATCACAATCCATGCAAAGCATCATTTAATGCAACATTATGACATCACAATCCATGCAATGCAGTATGCAATGCAAAATTATGACATCACAATCCATGCAATGCAGTATGCAATGCAAAATTATGACATCACAATCCATGCAATGCAGTATGCAATGCAAAATTATGACATCACAATCCATGCAAAGCATCATTTAATGCAACATTATGACATCACGATCCATGCAATGCAGTATGCAATGCAAAATTATGACATCACAATCCATGCAATGCAGTATGCAATGCAAAATTATGACATCACAATCCATGCAATGCAGTATGCAATGCAAAATTATGACATCATAATCCATGCAAAGCATCATTTAATGCAAAAGTATGACATCACAATCCATGAAATGCAAAATTATGACATCATAATCCATGCAAAGCATCATTTAATGCAAAACTATGAAATCACAATCCATGCAATGCAGTATGCAATGCAAAATTATGACATCACAATCCATGCAAAGCATCATGTAATGCAAAATTATGACATCACAATCCATGCAATGCAGTATGCAATGCAAAATTATGACATCACAATCCATGCAATGCAGTATGCAATGCAAAATTATGACATCACAATCCATACAATGCAGTATGCAATGCAAAATTATGACATCACAATCCATGCAATGCAGTATGCAATGCAAAATTATGACATCACAATCCATGCAATGCAGTATGCAATGCAAAATTATGACATCACAATCCATGCAAAGCATCATTTAATGCAACATTATGACATCACAATCCATGCAATGCAGTATGCAATGCAAAACGCTGACATCACAATCCATGCAATGCAGTATGCAATGCAAAATTATGACATCACAATCCATGCAATGCAGTATGCAATGCAAAATTATGACATCACAATCCATGCAATGCAGTATGCAATGCAAAATTATGACATCACAATCCATGCAAAGCATCATTTTATGCAACATTATGACATCACAATCCATGCAATGCAGTATGCAATGCAAAATTATGACATCACAATCCATGCAATGCAGTATGCAATGCAAAATTATGACATCACAATCCATGCAATGCAGTATGCAATGCAAAATTATGACATCATAATCCATGCAAAGCATCATTTAATGCAAAATTATGACATCACAATCCATGCAATGCAGTATGCAATGCAAAATTATGACATCACAATCCATGCAATGCAGTATGCAATTCAAAATTATGACATCACAATCCATGCAAAGCATCATTTAATGCAAAAGTATGACATCACAATACATGCAATGCAAAATTATGACATCACAATCCATGCAATGCAGTATGCAATGCAAAATTATGACATCATAATCCATGCAAAGCATCATTTAATGCAAAATTATGACATCACAATCCATGCAATGCAGTATGCAATGCAAAATTATGACATCACAATCCTTGCAAAGCATCATTTAATGCAACATTATGACATTACAATCCATGCAATGCAGTATGCAATGCAAAATTATGACATCACAATCCATGCAATGCAGTATGCAATGCAAAATTATGACATCACAATCCATGCAATGCAGTATGCAATGCAAAATTATGACATCGCAATCCATGCAAAGCATCATTTAATGCAACATTATGACATCACAATCCATGCAATGCAGTATGCAATGCAAAATTATGACATCACAATCCATGCAATGCAGTATGCAATGCAAAATTATGACATCACAATCCATGCAATGCAGTATGCAATGCAAAATTATGACATCATAATCCATGCAAAGCATCATTTAATGCAACATTATGACATCACAATCCATGCAATGCAGTATGCAATGCAAAATTATGACATCACAATCCATGCAATGCAGTATGCAATGCAAAATTATGACATCACAATCCATGCAATGCAGTATGCAATGCAAAATTATGACATCACAATCCATGCAAAGCATCATTTAATGCAACATTATGACATCACGATCCATGCAATGCAGTATGCAATGCAAAATTATGACATCACAATCCATGCAATGCAGTATGCAATGCAAAATTATGACATCACAATCCATGCAATGCAGTATGCAATGCAAAATTATGACATCATAATCCATGCAAAGCATCATTTAATGCAAAATTATGACATCACAATCCATGCAATGCAGTATGCAATGCAAAATTATGACATCACAATCCATGCAATGCAGTATGCAATGCAAAATTATGACATCACAATCCATGCAAAGCATCATTTAATGCAACATTATGACATCACAATCCATGCAATGCAGTATGCAATGCAAAATTATGACATCACAATCCATGCAATGCAGTATGCAATGCAAAATTATGACATCACAATCCATGCAATGCAGTATGCAATGCAAAATTATGACATCACAATCCATGCAAAGCATCATTTAATGCAACATTATGACATCACGATCCATGCAATGCAGTATGCAATGCAAAATTATGACATCACAATCCATGCAATGCAGTATGCAATGCAAAATTATGACATCACAATCCATGCAATGCAGTATGCAATGCAAAATTATGACATCATAATCCATGCAAAGCATCATTTAATGCAAAAGTATGACATCACAATCCATGAAATGCAAAATTATGACATCATAATCCATGCAAAGCATCATTTAATGCAAAACTATGAAATCACAATCCATGCAATGCAGTATGCAATGCAAAATTATGACATCACAATCCATGCAAAGCATCATGTAATGCAAAATTATGACATCACAATCCATGCAATGCAGTATGCAATGCAAAATTATGACATCACAATCCATGCAATGCAGTATGCAATGCAAAATTATGACATCACAATCCATACAATGCAGTATGCAATGCAAAATTATGACATCACAATCCATGCAATGCAGTATGCAATGCAAAATTATGACATCACAATCCATGCAATGCAGTATGCAATGCAAAATTATGACATCACAATCCATGCAAAGCATCATTTAATGCAACATTATGACATCACAATCCATGCAATGCAGTATGCAATGCAAAACGCTGACATCACAATCCATGCAATGCAGTATGCAATGCAAAATTATGACATCACAATCCATGCAATGCAGTATGCAATGCAAAATTATGACATCACAATCCATGCAATGCAGTATGCAATGCAAAATTATGACATCACAATCCATGCAAAGCATCATTTTATGCAACATTATGACATCACAATCCATGCAATGCAAAATTATGACATCACAATCCATGCAATGCAGTATGCAATGCAAAATTATGACATCACAATCCATGCAATGCAGTATGCAATGCAAAATTATGACATCATAATCCATGCAAAGCATCATTTAATGCAAAATTATGACATCACAATCCATGCAATGCAGTATGCAATGCAAAATTATGACATCACAATCCATGCAATGCAGTATGCAATTCAAAATTATGACATCACAATCCATGCAAAGCATCATTTAATGCAAAAGTATGACATCACAATCCATGCAATGCAAAATTATGACATCACAATCCATGCAATGCAGTATGCAATGCAAAATTATGACATCATAATCCATGCAAAGCATCATTTAATGCAAAATTATGACATCACAATCCATGCAATGCAGTATGCAATGCAAAATTATGACATCACAATCCTTGCAAAGCATCATTTAATGCAACATTATGACATTACAATCCATGCAATGCAGTATGCAATGCAAAATTATGACATCACAATCCATGCAATGCAGTATGCAATGCAAAATTATGACATCACAATCCATGCAATGCAGTATGCAATGCAAAATTATGACATCACAATCAATGCAAAGCATCATTTAATGCAACATTATGACATCACAATCCATGCAATGCAGTATGCAATGCAAAATTATGACATCACAATCCATGCAATGCAGTATGCAATGCAAAATTATGACATCACAATCCATGCAATGCAGTATGCAATGCAAAATTATGACATCACAATCCATGCAATGCAGTATGCAATGCAAAATTATGACATCATAATCCATGCAAAGCATCATTTAATGCAAAATTATGACATCACAATCCATGCAATGCAGTATGCAATGCAAAATTATGACATCACAATCCATGCAAAGCATCATTTAATGCAACATTATGACATCACAATCCATGCAATGCAGTATGCAATGCAAAATTATGACATCACAATCCATGCAATGCAGTATGCAATGCAAAATTATGACATCACAATCCATGCAATGCAGTATGCAATGCAAAATTATGACATCATAATCCATGCAAAGCATCATTTAATGCAAAATTATGACATCACAATCCATGCAATGCAGTATGCAATGCAAAATTATGACATCATAATCCATGCAAAGCATCATTTAATGCAACATTATGACATCACGATCCATGCAATGCAGTATGCAATGCAAAATTATGACATCACAATCCATGCAATGCAGTATGCAATGCAAAATTATGACATCACAATCCATGCAATGCAGTATGCAATGCAAAATTATGACATCACAATCCATGCAAAGCATCATTTAATGCAACATTATGACATCACAATCCATGCAATGCAGTATGCAATGCAAAATTATGACATCACAATCCATGCAATGCAGTATGCAATGCAAAATTATGACATCACAATCCATGCAATGCAGTATGCAATGCAAAATTATGACATCACAATCCATGCAAAGCATCATTTAATGCAACATTATGACATCACGATCCATGCAATGCAGTATGCAATGCAAAATTATGACATCACAATCCATGCAATGCAGTATGCAATGCAAAATTATGACATCACAATCCATGCAATGCAGTATGCAATGCAAAATTATGACATCACAATCCATGCAAAGCATCATTTAATGCAACATTATGACATCACAATCCATGCAATGCAGTATGCAATGCAAAATTATGACATTACAATCCATGCAATGCAGTATGCAATGCAAAATTATGACATCACAATCCATGCAAAGCATCATTTAATGCAACATTATGACATCACAATCCATGCAATGCAAAATTATGACATCACAATCCATGCAATGCAGTATGCAATGCAAAATTATGACATCATAATCCATGCAAAGCATCATTTAATGCAAAATTATGACATCACAATCCATGCAATGCAGTATGCAATGCAAAATTATGACAACATAATCCATGCAAAGCATCATTTAATGCTAAAGTATGACATCACAATCCATGCAATGCAGTATGCAATGCAAAATTATGACATCACAATCCATGCAATGCAGTATGCAATGCAAAATTATGACATCATAATCCATGCAAAGCATCATTTAATGCAAAACTATGAAATCACAATCCATGCAATGCAGTATGCAATGCAAAATTATGACATCACAATCCATGCAAAGCATCATGTAATGCAAAATTATGACATCACAATCCATGCAATGCAGTGTGCAATGCAAAATTATGACATCACAATCCAAGCAATGCAGTATGCAATGCAAAATTATGACATCACAATCCATGCAAAGCATCATTTAATGCAACATTATGACATCACAATCCATGCAATGCAGTATGCAATGCAAAACGCTGACATCACAATCCATGCAATGCAGTATGCAATGCAAAATTATGACATCACAATCCATGCAATGCAGTATGCAATGCAAAATTATGACATCACAATCCATGCAATGCAGTATGCAATGCAAAATTATGACATCACAATCCATGCAAAGCATCATTTTATGCAACATTATGACATCACAATCCATGCAATGCAAAATTATGACATCACAATCCATGCAATGCAGTATGCAATGCAAAATTATGACATCACAATCCATGCAATGCAGTATGCAATGCAAAATTATGACATCATAATCCATGCAAAGCATCATTTAATGCAAAATTATGACATCACAATCCATGCAATGCAGTATGCAATGCAAAATTATGACATCACAATCCATGCAATGCAGTATGCAATTCAAAATTATGACATCACAATCCATGCAAAGCATCATTTAATGCAAAAGTATGACATCACAATCCATGCAATGCAAAATTATGACATCACAATCCATGCAATGCAGTATGCAATGCAAAATTATGACATCATAATCCATGCAAAGCATCATTTAATGCAAAATTATGACATCACAATCCATGCAATGCAGTATGCAATGCAAAATTATGACATCACAATCCATGCAATGCAGTATGCAATGCAAAATTATGACATCACAATCCATGCAATGCAGTATGCAATGCAAAATTATGACATCACAATCCATGCAAAGCATCATTTTATGCAACATTATGACATCACAATCCATGCAATGCAGTATGCAATGCAAAATTATGACATCACAATCCATGCAATGCAGTATGCAATGCAAAATTATGACATCACAATCCATGCAATGCAGTATGCAATGCAAAATTATGACATCATAATCCATGCAAAGCATCATTTAATGCAAAATTATGACATCACAATCCATGCAATGCAGTATGCAATGCAAAATTATGACATCACAATCCATGCAATGCAGTATGCAATTCAAAATCATGACATCACAATCCATGCAAAGCATCATTTAATGCAAAAGTATGACATCACAATCCATGCAATGCAAAATTATGACATCACAATCCATGCAATGCAGTATGCAATGCAAAATTATGACATCATAATCCATGCAAAGCATCATTTAATGCAAAATTATGACATCACAATCCATGCAATGCAGTATGCAATGCAAAATTATGACATCACAATCCTTGCAAAGCATCATTTAATGCAACATTATGACATTACAATCCATGCAATGCAGTATGCAATGCAAAATTATGACATCACAATCCATGCAATGCAGTATGCAATGCAAAATTATGACATCACAATCCATGCAATGCAGTATGCAATGCAAAATTATGACATCACAATCCATGCAAAGCATCATTTAATGCAACATTATGACATCACAATCCATGCAATGCAGTATGCAATGCAAAATTATGACATCACAATCCATGCAATGCAGTATGCAATGCAAAATTATGACATCACAATCCATGCAATGCAGTATGCAATGCAAAATTATGACATCATAATCCATGCAAAGCATCATTTAATGCAAAATTATGACATCACAATCCATGCAATGCAGTATGCAATGCAAAATTATGACATCATAATCCATGCAAAGCATCATTTAATGCAACATTATGACATCACGATCCATGCAATGCAGTATGCAATGCAAAATTATGACATCACAATCCATGCAATGCAGTATGCAATGCAAAATTATGACATCACAATCCATGCAATGCAGTATGCAATGCAAAATTATGACATCACAATCCATGCAAAGCATCATTTAATGCAACATTATGACATCACAATCCATGCAATGCAGTATGCAATGCAAAATTATGACATCACAATCCATGCAATGCAGTATGCAATGCAAAATTATAACATCACAATCCATGCAATGCAGTATGCAATGCAAAATTATGACATCACAATCCATGCAAAGCATCATTTAATGCAACATTATGACATCACGATCCATGCAATGCAGTATGCAATGCAAAATTATGACATCACAATCCATGCAATGCAGTATGCAATGCAAAATTATGACATCACAATCCATGCAATGCAGTATGCAATGCAAAATTATGACATCACAATCCATGCAAAGCATCATTTAATGCAACATTATGACATCACAATCCATGCAATGCAGTATGCAATGCAAAATTATGACATTACAATCCATGCAATGCAGTATGCAATGCAAAATTATGACATCACAATCCATGCAATGCAGTATGCAATGCAAAATTATGACATCATAATCCATGCAAAGCATCATTTAATGCAAAAGTATGACATCACAATCCATGAAATGCAAAATTATGACATCACAATCCATGCAATGCAGTATGCAATGCAAAATTATGACATCATAATCCATGCAAAGCATCATTTAATGCAAAGTTATGACATCACAATCCATGCAATGCAGTATGCAATGCAAAATTATGACATCACAATCCATGCAAAGCATCATTTAATGCAACATTATGACATCACAATCCATGCAATGCAGTATGCAATGCAAAATTATGACATCACAATCCATGCAATGCAGTATGCAATGCAAAATTATGACATCATAATCCATGCAAAGCATCATTTAATGCAAAATTATGACATCACAATCCATGCAATGCAGTATGCAATGCAAAATTATGACATCACAATACATGCAAAGCATCATGTAATGCAAAATTATGACATCACAATCCATGCAATGCAGTATGCAATGCAAAATTATGACATCACAATCCAAGCAATGCAGTATGCAATGCAAAATGATGACATCACAATCCATGCAAAGCATCATTTAATGCAACATTATGACATCACAATCCATGCAATGCAAAATTATGACATCACAATCCATGCAATGCAGTATGCAATGCAAAATTATGACATCATAATCCATGCAAAGCATCATTTAATGCAAAATTATGACATCACAATCCATGCAATGCAGTATGCAATGCAAAATTATGACAACATAATCCATGCAAAGCATCATTTAATGCTAAAGTATGACATCACAATCCATGCAATGCAGTATGCAATGCAAAATTATGACATCACAATCCATGCAATGCAGTATGCAATGCAAAATTATGACATCACAATCCATGCAATGCAGTATGCAATGCAAAATTATGACATCACAATCCATGCAATGCAGTATGCAATGCAAAATTATGACATCACAATCCATGCAAAGCATCATTTAATGCAACATTATGACATCACAATCCATGCAATGCAGTATGCAATGCAAAATTATGACATCACAATCCATGCAATGCAGTATGCAATGCAAAATTATGACATCACAATCCATGCAATGCAGTATGCAATGCAAAATTATGACATCACAATCCATGCAAAGCATCATTTAATGCAACATTATGACATCACGATCCATGCAATGCAGTTTGCAATGCAAAATTATGACATCACAATCCATGCAATGCAGTATGCAATGCAAAATTATGACATCACAATCCATGCAATGCAGTATGCAATGCAAAATTATGACATCACAATCCATGCAAAGCATCATTTAATGCAACATTATGACATCACAATCCATGCAATGCAGTATGCAATGCAAAATTATGACATTACAATCCATGCAATGCAGTATGCAATGCAAAATTATGACATCACAATCCATGCAATGCAGTATGCAATGCAAAATTATGACATCATAATCCATGCAAAGCATCATTTAATGCAAAAGTATGACATCACAATCCATGAAATGCAAAATTATGACATCACAATCCATGCAATGCAGTATGCAATGCAAAATTATGACATCATAATCCATGCAAAGCATCATTTAATGCAAAGTTATGACATCACAATCCATGCAATGCAGTATGCAATGCAAAATTATGACATCACAATCCATGCAAAGCATCATTTAATGCAACATTATGACATCACAATCCATGCAATGCAGTATGCAATGCAAAATTATGACATCACAATCCATGCAATGCAGTATGCAATGCAAAATTATGACATCACAATCCATGCAATGCAGTATGCAATGCAAAATTATGACATCATAATCCATGCAAAGCATCATTTAATGCAAAATTATGACATCACAATCCATGCAATGCAGTATGCAATGCAAAATTATGACATCACAATACATGCAAAGCATCATGTAATGCAAAATTATGACATCACAATCCATGCAATGCAGTATGCAATGCAAAATTATGACATCACAATCCATGCAAAGCATCATTTAATGCAACATTATGACATCACAATCCATGCAATGCAAAATTATGACATCACAATCCATGCAATGCAGTATGAAATGCAAAATTATGACATCATAATCCATGCAAAGCATCATTTAATGCAAAATTATGACATCACAATCCATGCAATGCAGTATGCAATGCAAAATTATGACAACATAATCCATGCAAAGCATCATTTAATGCTAAAGTATGACATCACAATCCATGCAATGCAGTATGCAATGCAAAATTATGACATCACAATCCATGCAATGCAGTATGCAATGCAAAATTATGACATCATAATCCATGCAAAGCATTATTTAATGCTAAAGTATGACATCACAATCCATGCAATGCAGTATGCAATGCAAAATTATGACATCATAATCCATGCAAAGCATCATTTAATGCAAAATTATGACATCACAATCCATGCAATGCAGTATGCAATGCAAAATTATGACATCACAATCCATGCAATGCAGTATGCAATGCAAAATTATGACATCATAATCCATGCAAAGCATCATTCAATGCAAAAGTATGACATCACAATCCATGCAATGCAGTATGCAATGCAAAATTATGACATCACAATCCATGCAATGCAGTATGCAATGCAAAATTATGACATCACAATCCATGCAATGCAGTATGCAATGCAAAATTATGACATCATAATCCATGCAAAGCATTATTTAATGCTAAAGTATGACATCACAATCCATGCAATGCAGTATGCAATGCAAAATTATGACATCATAATCCATGCAAAGCATCATTTAATGCAAAATTATGACATCACAATCCATGCAATGCAGTATGCAATGCAAAATTATGACATCACAATCCATGCAATGCAGTATGCAATGCAAAATTATGACATCATAATCCATGCAAAGCATCATTCAATGCAAAAGTATGACATCACAATCCATGCAATGCAAAATTATGACATCACAATCCATGCAATGCAGTATGCAATGCAAAATTATGACATCACAATCCATGCAATGCAGTATGCAATGCAAAATTATGACATCATAATCCATGCAAAGCATCATTCAATGCAAAAGTATGACATCACAATCCATGCAATGCAAAATTATGACATCACAATCCATGCAATGCAGTATGCAATGCAAAATTATGACATCATAATCCATGCAAAGCATCATTTAATGCAAAATTATGACATCACAATCCATGCAATGCAGTATGCATTGCAAAATTATGACATCACAATACATGCAAAGCATCATTTAATGCAACATTATGACATCACAATCCATGCAATGCAGTATGCAATGCAAAATTATGACATCACAATCCATGCAATGCAGTATGCAATGCAAAATTATGACATCACAATCCATGCAATGCAGTATGCAATGCAAAATTATGACATCACAATCCATGCAAAGCATCATTTAATGCAACATTATGACATCACAATCCATGCAATGCAGTATGCAATGCAAAATTATGACATCACAATCCATGCAATGCAGTATGCAATGCAAAATTATGACATCACAATCCATGCAATGCAGTATGCAATGCAAAATTATGACATCACAATCCATGCAAAGCATCATTTTATGCAACATTATGACATCACAATCCATGCAATGCAGTATGCAATGCAAAATTATGACATCACAATCCATGCAATGCAGTATGCAATGCAAAATTATGACATCACAATCCATGCAATGCAGTATGCAATGCAAAATTATGACATCATAATCCATGCAAAGCATAATTTAATGCAAAATTATGACATCACAATCCATGCAATGCAGTATGCAATGCAAAATTATGACATCACAATCCATGCAATGCAGTATGCAATGCAAAATTATGACATCATAATCCATGCAAAGCATCATTTAATGCAAAAGTATGACATCACAATCCATGCAATGCAAAATTATGACATCACAATCCATGCAATGCAGTATGCAATGCAAAATTATGACATCATAATCCATGCAAAGCATCATTTAATGCAAAATTATGACATCACAATCCATGCAATGCAGTATGCAATGCAAAATTATGACATCACAATCCATGCAAAGCATCATTTAATGCAACATTATGACATCACGATCCATGCAATGCAGTATGCAATGCAAAATTATGACATCACAATCCATGCAATGCAGTATGCAATGCAAAATTATGACATCACAATCCATGCAATGCAGTATGCAATGCAAAATTATGACATCACAATCCATGCAAAGCATCATTTAATGCAACATTATGACATCACAATCCATGCAATGCAGTATGCAATGCAAAATTATGACATTACAATCCATGCAATGCAGTATGCAATGCAAAATTATGACATCACAATCCATGCAATGCAGTATGCAATGCAAAATTATGACATCATAATCCATGCAAAGCATCATTTAATGCAAAAGTATGACATCACAATCCATGAAATGCAAAATTATGACATCACAATCCATGCAATGCAGTATGCAATGCAAAATTATGACATCATAATCCATGCAAAGCATCATTTAATGCAAAGTTATGACATCACAATCCATGCAATGCAGTATGCAATGCAAAATTATGACATCACAATCCATGCAAAGCATCATTTAATGCAACATTATGACATCACAATCCATGCAATGCAGTATGCAATGCAAAATTATGACATCACAATCCATGCAATGCAGTATGCAATGCAAAATTATGACATCACAATCCATGCAATGCAGTATGCAATGCAAAATTATGACATCATAATCCATGCAAAGCATCATTTAATGCAAAATTATGACATCACAATCCATGCAATGCAGTATGCAATGCAAAATTATGACATCACAATACATGCAAAGCATCATGTAATGCAAAATTATGACATCACAATCCATGCAATGCAGTATGCAATGCAAAATTATGACATCACAATCCAAGCAATGCAGTATGCAATGCAAAATGATGACATCACAATCCATGCAAAGCATCATTTAATGCAACATTATGACATCACAATCCATGCAATGCAAAATTATGACATCACAATCCATGCAATGCAGTATGCAATGCAAAATTATGACATCATAATCCATGCAAAGCATCATTTAATGCAAAATTATGACATCACAATCCATGCAATGCAGTATGCAATGCAAAATTATGACAACATAATCCATGCAAAGCATCATTTAATGCTAAAGTATGACATCACAATCCATGCAATGCAGTATGCAATGCAAAATTATGACATCACAATCCATGCAATGCAGTATGCAATGCAAAATTATGACATCACAATCCATGCAATGCAGTATGCAATGCAAAATTATGACATCACAATCCATGCAAAGCATCATTTAATGCAACATTATGACATCACAATCCATGCAATGCAGTATGCAATGCAAAATTATGACATCACAATCCATGCAATGCAGTATGCAATGCAAAATTATGACATCACAATCCATGCAAAGCATCATTTAATGCAACATTATGACATCACGATCCATGCAATGCAGTATGCAATGCAAAATTATGACATCACAATCCATGCAATGCAGTATGCAATGCAAAATTATGACATCACAATCCATGCAATGCAGTATGCAATGCAAAATTATGACATCACAATCCATGCAAAGCATCATTTAATGCAACATTATGACATCACAATCCATGCAATGCAGTATGCAATGCAAAATTATGACATTACAATCCATGCAATGCAGTATGCAATGCAAAATTATGACATCACAATCCATGCAATGCAGTATGCAATGCAAAATTATGACATCATAATCCATGCAAAGCATCATTTAATGCAAAAGTATGACATCACAATCCATGAAATGCAAAATTATGACATCACAATCCATGCAATGCAGTATGCAATGCAAAATTATGACATCATAATCCATGCAAAGCATCATTTAATGCAAAGTTATGACATCACAATCCATGCAATGCAGTATGCAATGCAAAATTATGACATCACAATCCATGCAAAGCATCATTTAATGCAACATTATGACATCACAATCCATGCAATGCAGTATGCAATGCAAAATTATGACATCACAATCCATGCAATGCAGTATGCAATGCAAAATTATGACATCACAATCCATGCAATGCAGTATGCAATGCAAAATTATGACATCATAATCCATGCAAAGCATCATTTAATGCAAAATTATGACATCACAATCCATGCAATGCAGTATGCAATGCAAAATTATGACATCACAATACATGCAAAGCATCATGTAATGCAAAATTATGACATCACAATCCATGCAATGCAGTATGCAATGCAAAATTATGACATCACAATCCAAGCAATGCAGTATGCAATGCAAAATGATGACATCACAATCCATGCAAAGCATCATTTAATGCAACATTATGACATCACAATCCATGCAATGCAAAATTATGACATCACAATCCATGCAATGCAGTATGCAATGCAAAATTATGACATCATAATCCATGCAAAGCATCATTTAATGCAAAATTATGACATCACAATCCATGCAATGCAGTATGCAATGCAAAATTATGACAACATAATCCATGCAAAGCATCATTTAATGCTAAAGTATGACATCACAATCCATGCAATGCAGTATGCAATGCAAAATTATGACATCACAATCCATGCAATGCAGTATGCAATGCAAAATTATGACATCACAATCCATGCAATGCAGTATGCAATGCAAAATTATGACATCACAATCCATGCAATGCAGTATGCAATGCAAAATTATGACATCACAATCCATGCAAAGCATCATTTAATGCAACATTATGACATCACAATCCATGCAATGCAGTATGCAATGCAAAATTATGACATCACAATCCATGCAATGCAGTATGCAATGCAAAATTATGACATCACAATCCATGCAAAGCATCATTTAATGCAACATTATGACATCACGATCCATGCAATGCAGTATGCAATGCAAAATTATGACATCACAATCCATGCAATGCAGTATGCAATGCAAAATTATGACATCACAATCCATGCAATGCAGTATGCAATGCAAAATTATGACATCACAATCCATGCAAAGCATCATTTAATGCAACATTATGACATCACAATCCATGCAATGCAGTATGCAATGCAAAATTATGACATTACAATCCATGCAATGCAGTATGCAATGCAAAATTATGACATCACAATCCATGCAATGCAGTATGCAATGCAAAATTATGACATCATAATCCATGCAAAGCATCATTTAATGCAAAAGTATGACATCACAATCCATGAAATGCAAAATTATGACATCACAATCCATGCAATGCAGTATGCAATGCAAAATTATGACATCATAATCCATGCAAAGCATCATTTAATGCAAAGTTATGACATCACAATCCATGCAATGCAGTATGCAATGCAAAATTATGACATCACAATCCATGCAAAGCATCATTTAATGCAACATTATGACATCACAATCCATGCAATGCAGTATGCAATGCAAAATTATGACATCACAATCCATGCAATGCAGTATGCAATGCAAAATTATGACATCACAATCCATGCAATGCAGTATGCAATGCAAAATTATGACATCACAATACATGCAAAGCATCATGTAATGCAAAATTATGACATCACAATCCATGCAATGCAGTATGCAATGCAAAATTATGACATCACAATCCATGCAAAGCATCATTTAATGCAACATTATGACATCACAATCCATGCAATGCAAAATTATGACATCACAATCCATGCAATGCAGTATGAAATGCAAAATTATGACATCATAATCCATGCAAAGCATCATTTAATGCAAAATTATGACATCACAATCCATGCAATGCAGTATGCAATGCAAAATTATGACAACATAATCCATGCAAAGCATCATTTAATGCTAAAGTATGACATCACAATCCATGCAATGCAGTATGCAATGCAAAATTATGACATCACAATCCATGCAATGCAGTATGCAATGCAAAATTATGACATCACAATCCATGCAATGCAGTATGCAATGCAAAATTATGACATCATAATTCATGCAAAGCATCATTCAATGCAAAAGTATGACATCACAATCCATGCAATGCAAAATTATGACATCACAATCCATGCAATGCAGTATGCAATGCAAAATTATGACATCACAATCCATGCAATGCAGTATGCAATGCAAAATTATGACATCATAATCCATGCAAAGCATCATTCAATGCAAAAGTATGACATCACAATCCATGCAATGCAAAATTATGACATCACAATCCATGCAATGCAGTATGCAATGCAAAATTATGACATCATAATCCATGCAAAGCATCATTTAATGCAAAATTATGACATCACAATCCATGCAATGCAGTATGCATTGCAAAATTATGACATCACAATACATGCAAAGCATCATTTAATGCAACATTATGACATCACAATCCATGCAATGCAGTATGCAATGCAAAATTATGACATCACAATCCATGCAATGCAGTATGCAATGCAAAATTATGACATCACAATCCATGCAATGCAGTATGCAATGCAAAATTATGACATCACAATCCATGCAAAGCATCATTTAATGCAACATTATGACATCACAATCCATGCAATGCAGTATGCAATGCAAAATTATGACATCACAATCCATGCAATGCAGTATGCAATGCAAAATTATGACATCACAATCCATGCAATGCAGTATGCAATGCAAAATTATGACATCACAATCCATGCAAAGCATCATTTTATGCAACATTATGACATCACAATCCATGCAATGCAGTATGCAATGCAAAATTATGACATCACAATCCATGCAATGCAGTATGCAATGCAAAATCATGACATCACAATCCATGCAATGCAGTATGCAATGCAAAATTATGACATCATAATCCATGCAAAGCATAATTTAATGCAAAATTATGACATCACAATCCATGCAATGCCGTATGCAATGCAAAATTATGACATCACAATCCATGCAATGCAGTATGCAATTCAAAATTATGACATCACAATCCATGCAAAGCATCATTTAATGCAAAAGTATGACATCACAATCCATGCAATGCAAAATTATGACATCACAATCCATGCAATGCAGTATGCAATGCAAAATTATGACATCATAATCCATGCAAAACATCATTTAATGCAAACTTATGACATCACAATCCATGCAATGCAGTATGCAATGCAAAATTATGACATCACAATCCTTGCAAAGCATCATTTAATGCAACATTATGACATTACAATCCATGCAATGCAGTATGCAATGCAAAATTATGACATCACAATCCATGCAATGCAGTATGCAATGCAAAATTGTGACATCACAATCCATGCAATGCAGTATGCAATGCAAAATTATGACATCACAATCCATGCAAAGCATCATTTAATGCAACATTATGACATCACAATCCATGCAATGCAGTATGCAATGCAAAATTATGACATCACAATCCATGCAATGCAGTATGCAATGCAAAATTATGACATCACAATCCATGCAATGCAGTATGCAATGCAAAATTATGACATCATAATCCATGCAAAGCATCATTTAATGCAAAAGTATGACATCACAATCCATGCAATGCAAAATTATGACATCACAATCCATGCAATGCAGTATGCAATGCAAATTTATGACATCATAATCCATGCAAAGCATCATTTAATGCAAAATTATGACATCACAATCCATGCAATGCAGTATGCAATGCAAAATTATGACATCACAATCCATGCAAAGCATCATTTAATGCAACATTATGACATCACGATCCATGCAATGCAGTATGCAATGCAAAATTATGACATCACAATCCATGCAATGCAGTATGCAATGCAAAATTATGACATCACAATCCATGCAAAGCATCATTTAATGCAACATTATGACATCACAATCCATGCAATGCAGTATGCAATGCAAAATTATGACATCACAATCCATGCAATGCAGTATGCAATGCAAAATTATGACATCACAATCCATGCAATGCAGTATGCAATGCAAAATTATGACATCACAATCCATGCAAAGCATCATTTAATGCAACATTATGACATCACGATCCATGCAATGCAGTATGCAATGCAAAATTATGACATCACAATCCATGCAATGCAGTATGCAATGCAAAATTATGACATCATAATCCATGCAAAGCATCATTCAATGCAAAAGTATGACATCACAATCCATGCAATGCAAAATTATGACATCACAATCCATGCAATGCAGTATGCAATGCAAAATTATGACATCATAATCCATGCAAAGCATCATTTAATGCAAAATTATGACATCACAATCCATTCAATGCAGTATTCAATGCAAAATTATGACATCACAATCCATGCAAAGCATAATTTAATGCAACATTATGACATCACAATCCATGCAATGCAGTATGCAATGCAAAATTATGACATCACAATAAATGCAATGCAGTATGCAATGCAAAATTATGACATCACAATCCATGCAATGCAGTATGCAATGCAAAATTATGACATCATAATCCATGCAAAGCATTATTTAATGCTAAAGTATGACATCACAATCCATGCAATGCAGTATGCAATGCAAAATTATGACATCATAATCCATGCAAAGCATCATTTATTGCAAAATTATGACATCACAATCCATGCAAAGCATAATTTAATGCAACATTATGACATCACAATCCATGCAATGCAGTATGCAATGCAAAATTATGACATCACAATCCATGCAATGCAGTATGCAATGCAAAATTATGACATCATAATCCATGCAAAGCATTATTTAATGCTAAAGTATGACATCACAATCCATGCAATGCAGTATGCAATGCAAAATTATGACATCATAATCCATGCAAAGCATCATTTAATGCAAAATTATGACATCACAATCCATGCAATGCAGTATGCAATGCAAAATTATGACATCACAATCCATGCAATGCAGTATGCAATGCAAAATTATGACATCATAATCCATGCAAAGCATCATTCAATGCAAAAGTATGACATCACAATCCATGCAATGCAAAATTATGACATCACAATCCATGCAATGCAGTATGCAATGCAAAATTATGACATCACAATCCATGCAATGCAGTATGCAATGCAAAATTATGACATCATAATCCATGCAAAGCATCATTCAATGCAAAAGTATGACATCACAATCCATGCAATGCAAAATTATGACATCACAATCCATGCAATGCAGTATGCAATGCAAAATTATGACATCATAATCCATGCAAAGCATCATTTAATGCAAAATTATGACATCACAATCCATGCAATGCAGTATGCATTGCAAAATTATGACATCACAATACATGCAAAGCATCATTTAATGCAACATTATGACATCACAATCCATGCAATGCAGTATGCAATGCAAAATTATGACATCACAATCCATGCAATGCAGTATGCAATGCAAAATTATGACATCACAATCCATGCAATGCAGTATGCAATGCAAAATTATGACATCACAATCCATGCAAAGCATCATTTAATGCAACATTATGACATCACAATCCATGCAATGCAGTATGCAATGCAAAATTATGACATCACAATCCATGCAATGCAGTATGCAATGCAAAATTATGACATCACAATCCATGCAATGCAGTATGCAATGCAAAATTATGACATCACAATCCATGCAAAGCATCATTTTATGCAACATTATGACATCACAATCCATGCAATGCAGTATGCAATGCAAAATTATGACATCACAATCCATGCAATGCAGTATGCAATGCAAAATTATGACATCACAATCCATGCAATGCAGTATGCAATGCAAAATTATGACATCACAATCCATGCAAAGCATCATTTAATGCAAAAGTATGACATCACAATCCATGCAATGCAAAATTATGACATCACAATCCATGCAATGAAGTATGCAATGCAAAATTATGACATCATAATCCATGCAAAGCATCATTTAATGCAAACTTATGACATCACAATCCATGCAATGCAGTATGCAATGCAAAATTATGACATCACAATCCATGCAAAGCATCATTTAATGCAAAATGATGACATCACAATCCATGCAATGCAGTATGCAATGCAAAATTATGACATCATAATCCATGCAAAGCATCATTTAATGCAAAGTTATGACATCACAGTCCATGCAATGCAGTATGCAATGCAAAATTATGACATCACAATCCATGCAAAGCATCATTTAATGCAACATTATGACATCACAATCCATGCAATGCAGTATGCAATGCAAAATTATGACATCACAATCCATGCAATGCAGTATGCAATGCAAAATTATGACATCACAATCCATGCAATGCAGTATGCAATGCAAAATTATGACATCACAATACATGCAAAGCATCATGTAATGCAAAATTATGACATCACAATCCATGCAATGCAGTATGCAATGCAAAATTATGACATCACAATCCATGCAAAGCATCATTTAATGCAACATTATGACATCACAATCCATGCAATGCAAAATTATGACATCACAATCCATGCAATGCAGTATGAAATGCAAAATTATGACATCATAATCCATGCAAAGCATCATTTAATGCAAAATTATGACATCACAATCCATGCAATGCAGTATGCAATGCAAAATTATGACAACATAATCCATGCAAAGCATCATTTAATGCTAAAGTATGACATCACAATCCATGCAATGCAGTATGCAATGCAAAATTATGACATCACAATCCATGCAATGCAGTATGCAATGCAAAATTATGACATCACAATCCATGCAATGCAGTATGCAATGCAAAATTATGACATCATAATTCATGCAAAGCATCATTCAATGCAAAAGTATGACATCACAATCCATGCAATGCAAAATTATGACATCACAATCCATGCAATGCAGTATGCAATGCAAAATTATGACATCACAATCCATGCAATGCAGTATGCAATGCAAAATTATGACATCATAATCCATGCAAAGCATCATTCAATGCAAAAGTATGACATCACAATCCATGCAATGCAAAATTATGACATCACAATCCATGCAATGCAGTATGCAATGCAAAATTATGACATCATAATCCATGCAAAGCATCATTTAATGCAAAATTATGACATCACAATCCATGCAATGCAGTATGCATTGCAAAATTATGACATCACAATACATGCAAAGCATCATTTAATGCAACATTATGACATCACAATCCATGCAATGCAGTATGCAATGCAAAATTATGACATCACAATCCATGCAATGCAGTATGCAATGCAAAATTATGACATCACAATCCATGCAATGCAGTATGCAATGCAAAATTATGACATCACAATCCATGCAAAGCATCATTTAATGCAACATTATGACATCACAATCCATGCAATGCAGTATGCAATGCAAAATTATGACATCACAATCCATGCAATGCAGTATGCAATGCAAAATTATGACATCACAATCCATGCAATGCAGTATGCAATGCAAAATTATGACATCACAATCCATGCAAAGCATCATTTTATGCAACATTATGACATCACAATCCATGCAATGCAGTATGCAATGCAAAATTATGACATCACAATCCATGCAATGCAGTATGCAATGCAAAATCATGACATCACAATCCATGCAATGCAGTATGCAATGCAAAATTATGACATCATAATCCATGCAAAGCATAATTTAATGCAAAATTATGACATCACAATCCATGCAATGCCGTATGCAATGCAAAATTATGACATCACAATCCATGCAATGCAGTATGCAATTCAAAATTATGACATCACAATCCATGCAAAGCATCATTTAATGCAAAAGTATGACATCACAATCCATGCAATGCAAAATTATGACATCACAATCCATGCAATGCAGTATGCAATGCAAAATTATGACATCATAATCCATGCAAAACATCATTTAATGCAAACTTATGACATCACAATCCATGCAATGCAGTATGCAATGCAAAATTATGACATCACAATCCTTGCAAAGCATCATTTAATGCAACATTATGACATTACAATCCATGCAATGCAGTATGCAATGCAAAATTATGACATCACAATCCATGCAATGCAGTATGCAATGCAAAATTATGACATCACAATCCATGCAATGCAGTATGCAATGCAAAATTATGACATCACAATCCATGCAATGCAGTATGCAATGCAAAATTATGACATCACAATCCATGCAATGCAGTATGCAATGCAAAATTATGACATCATAATCCATGCAAAGCATCATTTAATGCAAAAGTATGACATCACAATCCATGCAATGCAAAATTATGACATCACAATCCATGCAATGCAGTATGCAATGCAAATTTATGACATCATAATCCATGCAAAGCATCATTTAATGCAAAATTATGACATCACAATCCATGCAATGCAGTATGCAATGCAAAATTATGACATCACAATCCATGCAAAGCATCATTTAATGCAACATTATGACATCACGATCCATGCAATGCAGTATGCAATGCAAAATTATGACATCACAATCCATGCAATGCAGTATGCAATGCAAAATTATGACATCACAATCCATGCAAAGCATCATTTAATGCAACATTATGACATCACAATCCATGCAATGCAGTATGCAATGCAAAATTATGACATCACAATCCATGCAATGCAGTATGCAATGCAAAATTATGACATCACAATCCATGCAATGCAGTATGCAATGCAAAATTATGACATCACAATCCATGCAAAGCATCATTTAATGCAACATTATGACATCACGATCCATGCAATGCAGTATGCAATGCAAAATTATGACATCACAATCCATGCAATGCAGTATGCAATGCAAAATTATGACATCATAATCCATGCAAAGCATCATTCAATGCAAAAGTATGACATCACAATCCATGCAATGCAAAATTATGACATCACAATCCATGCAATGCAGTATGCAATGCAAAATTATGACATCATAATCCATGCAAAGCATCATTTAATGCAAAATTATGACATCACAATCCATTCAATGCAGTATTCAATGCAAAATTATGACATCACAATCCATGCAAAGCATAATTTAATGCAACATTATGACATCACAATCCATGCAATGCAGTATGCAATGCAAAATTATGACATCACAATAAATGCAATGCAGTATGCAATGCAAAATTATGACATCACAATCCATGCAATGCAGTATGCAATGCAAAATTATGACATCATAATCCATGCAAAGCATTATTTAATGCTAAAGTATGACATCACAATCCATGCAATGCAGTATGCAATGCAAAATTATGACATCATAATCCATGCAAAGCATCATTTATTGCAAAATTATGACATCACAATCCATGCAAAGCATAATTTAATGCAACATTATGACATCACAATCCATGCAATGCAGTATGCAATGCAAAATTATGACATCACAATCCATGCAATGCAGTATGCAATGCAAAATTATGACATCATAATCCATGCAAAGCATCATTCAATGCAAAAGTATGACATCACAATCCATGCAATGCAAAATTATGACATCACAATCCATGCAATGCAGTATGCAATGCAAAATTATGACATCATAATCCATGCAAAGCATCATTTAATGCAAAATTATGACATCACAATCCATTCAATGCAGTATTCAATGCAAAATTATGACATCACAATCCATGCAAAGCATAATTTAATGCAACATTATGACATCACAATCCATGCAATGCAGTATGCAATGCAAAATTATGACATCACAATAAATGCAATGCAGTATGCAATGCAAAATTATGACATCACAATCCATGCAATGCAGTATGCAATGCAAAATTATGACATCATAATCCATGCAAAGCATTATTTAATGCTAAAGTATGACATCACAATCCATGCAATGCAGTATGCAATGCAAAATTATGACATCATAATCCATGCAAAGCATCATTTATTGCAAAATTATGACATCACAATCCATGCAAAGCATAATTTAATGCAACATTATGACATCACAATCCATGCAATGCAGTATGCAATGCAAAATTATGACATCACAATCCATGCAATGCAGTATGCAATGCAAAATTATGACATCATAATCCATGCAAAGCATTATTTAATGCTAAAGTATGACATCACAATCCATGCAATGCAGTATGCAATGCAAAATTATGACATCATAATCCATGCAAAGCATCATTTAATGCAAAATTATGACATCACAATCCATGCAATGCAGTATGCAATGCAAAATTATGACATCACAATCCATGCAATGCAGTATGCAATGCAAAATTATGACATCATAATCCATGCAAAGCATCATTCAATGCAAAAGTATGACATCACAATCCATGCAATGCAAAATTATGACATCACAATCCATGCAATGCAGTATGCAATGCAAAATTATGACATCACAATCCATGCAATGCAGTATGCAATGCAAAATTATGACATCATAATCCATGCAAAGCATCATTCAATGCAAAAGTATGACATCACAATCCATGCAATGCAAAATTATGACATCACAATCCATGCAATGCAGTATGCAATGCAAAATTATGACATCATAATCCATGCAAAGCATCATTTAATGCAAAATTATGACATCACAATCCATGCAATGCAGTATGCATTGCAAAATTATGACATCACAATACATGCAAAGCATCATTTAATGCAACATTATGACATCACAATCCATGCAATGCAGTATGCAATGCAAAATTATGACATCACAATCCATGCAATGCAGTATGCAATGCAAAATTATGACATCACAATCCATGCAATGCAGTATGCAATGCAAAATTATGACATCACAATCCATGCAAAGCATCATTTAATGCAACATTATGACATCACAATCCATGCAATGCAGTATGCAATGCAAAATTATGACATCACAATCCATGCAATGCAGTATGCAATGCAAAATTATGACATCACAATCCATGCAATGCAGTATGCAATGCAAAATTATGACATCACAATCCATGCAAAGCATCATTTTATGCAACATTATGACATCACAATCCATGCAATGCAGTATGCAATGCAAAATTATGACATCACAATCCATGCAATGCAGTATGCAATGCAAAATTATGACATCACAATCCATGCAATGCAGTATGCAATGCAAAATTATGACATCACAATCCATGCAAAGCATCATTTAATGCAAAAGTATGACATCACAATCCATGCAATGCAAAATTATGACATCACAATCCATGCAATGAAGTATGCAATGCAAAATTATGACATCATAATCCATGCAAAGCATCATTTAATGCAAACTTATGACATCACAATCCATGCAATGCAGTATGCAATGCAAAATTATGACATCACAATCCATGCAAAGCATCATTTAATGCAAAATGATGACATCACAATCCATGCAATGCAGTATGCAATGCAAAATTATGACATCATAATCCATGCAAAGCATCATTTAATGCAAAGTTATGACATCACAGTCCATGCAATGCAGTATGCAATGCAAAATTATGACATCACAATCCATGCAAAGCATCATTTAATGCAACATTATGACATCACAATCCATGCAATGCAAAATTATGACATCACAATCCATGCAATGCAGTATGAAATGCAAAATTATGACATCATAATCCATGCAAAGCATCATTTAATGCAAAATTATGACATCACAATCCATGCAATGCAGTATGCAATGCAAAATTATGACAACATAATCCATGCAAAGCATCATTTAATGCTAAAGTATGACATCACAATCCATGCAATGCAGTATGCAATGCAAAATTATGACATCACAATCCATGCAATGCAGTATGCAATGCAAAATTATGACATCACAATCCATGCAATGCAGTATGCAATGCAAAATTATGACATCATAATTCATGCAAAGCATCATTCAATGCAAAAGTATGACATCACAATCCATGCAATGCAAAATTATGACATCACAATCCATGCAATGCAGTATGCAATGCAAAATTATGACATCACAATCCATGCAATGCAGTATGCAATGCAAAATTATGACATCATAATCCATGCAAAGCATCATTCAATGCAAAAGTATGACATCACAATCCATGCAATGCAAAATTATGACATCACAATCCATGCAATGCAGTATGCAATGCAAAATTATGACATCATAATCCATGCAAAGCATCATTTAATGCAAAATTATGACATCACAATCCATGCAATGCAGTATGCATTGCAAAATTATGACATCACAATACATGCAAAGCATCATTTAATGCAACATTATGACATCACAATCCATGCAATGCAGTATGCAATGCAAAATTATGACATCACAATCCATGCAATGCAGTATGCAATGCAAAATTATGACATCACAATCCATGCAATGCAGTATGCAATGCAAAATTATGACATCACAATCCATGCAAAGCATCATTTAATGCAACATTATGACATCACAATCCATGCAATGCAGTATGCAATGCAAAATTATGACATCACAATCCATGCAATGCAGTATGCAATGCAAAATTATGACATCACAATCCATGCAATGCAGTATGCAATGCAAAATTATGACATCACAATCCATGCAAAGCATCATTTTATGCAACATTATGACATCACAATCCATGCAATGCAGTATGCAATGCAAAATTATGACATCACAATCCATGCAATGCAGTATGCAATGCAAAATCATGACATCACAATCCATGCAATGCAGTATGCAATGCAAAATTATGACATCATAATCCATGCAAAGCATAATTTAATGCAAAATTATGACATCACAATCCATGCAATGCCGTATGCAATGCAAAATTATGACATCACAATCCATGCAATGCAGTATGCAATTCAAAATTATGACATCACAATCCATGCAAAGCATCATTTAATGCAAAAGTATGACATCACAATCCATGCAATGCAAAATTATGACATCACAATCCATGCAATGCAGTATGCAATGCAAAATTATGACATCATAATCCATGCAAAACATCATTTAATGCAAACTTATGACATCACAATCCATGCAATGCAGTATGCAATGCAAAATTATGACATCACAATCCTTGCAAAGCATCATTTAATGCAACATTATGACATTACAATCCATGCAATGCAGTATGCAATGCAAAATTATGACATCACAATCCATGCAATGCAGTATGCAATGCAAAATTATGACATCACAATCCATGCAATGCAGTATGCAATGCAAAATTATGACATCACAATCCATGCAATGCAGTATGCAATGCAAAATTATGACATCACAATCCATGCAATGCAGTATGCAATGCAAAATTATGACATCATAATCCATGCAAAGCATCATTTAATGCAAAAGTATGACATCACAATCCATGCAATGCAAAATTATGACATCACAATCCATGCAATGCAGTATGCAATGCAAATTTATGACATCATAATCCATGCAAAGCATCATTTAATGCAAAATTATGACATCACAATCCATGCAATGCAGTATGCAATGCAAAATTATGACATCACAATCCATGCAAAGCATCATTTAATGCAACATTATGACATCACGATCCATGCAATGCAGTATGCAATGCAAAATTATGACATCACAATCCATGCAATGCAGTATGCAATGCAAAATTATGACATCACAATCCATGCAAAGCATCATTTAATGCAACATTATGACATCACAATCCATGCAATGCAGTATGCAATGCAAAATTATGACATCACAATCCATGCAATGCAGTATGCAATGCAAAATTATGACATCACAATCCATGCAATGCAGTATGCAATGCAAAATTATGACATCACAATCCATGCAAAGCATCATTTAATGCAACATTATGACATCACGATCCATGCAATGCAGTATGCAATGCAAAATTATGACATCACAATCCATGCAATGCAGTATGCAATGCAAAATTATGACATCATAATCCATGCAAAGCATCATTCAATGCAAAAGTATGACATCACAATCCATGCAATGCAAAATTATGACATCACAATCCATGCAATGCAGTATGCAATGCAAAATTATGACATCATAATCCATGCAAAGCATCATTTAATGCAAAATTATGACATCACAATCCATTCAATGCAGTATTCAATGCAAAATTATGACATCACAATCCATGCAAAGCATAATTTAATGCAACATTATGACATCACAATCCATGCAATGCAGTATGCAATGCAAAATTATGACATCACAATAAATGCAATGCAGTATGCAATGCAAAATTATGACATCACAATCCATGCAATGCAGTATGCAATGCAAAATTATGACATCATAATCCATGCAAAGCATTATTTAATGCTAAAGTATGACATCACAATCCATGCAATGCAGTATGCAATGCAAAATTATGACATCATAATCCATGCAAAGCATCATTTATTGCAAAATTATGACATCACAATCCATGCAAAGCATAATTTAATGCAACATTATGACATCACAATCCATGCAATGCAGTATGCAATGCAAAATTATGACATCACAATCCATGCAATGCAGTATGCAATGCAAAATTATGACATCATAATCCATGCAAAGCATTATTTAATGCTAAAGTATGACATCACAATCCATGCAATGCAGTATGCAATGCAAAATTATGACATCATAATCCATGCAAAGCATCATTTAATGCAAAATTATGACATCACAATCCATGCAATGCAGTATGCAATGCAAAATTATGACATCACAATCCATGCAATGCAGTATGCAATGCAAAATTATGACATCATAATCCATGCAAAGCATCATTCAATGCAAAAGTATGACATCACAATCCATGCAATGCAAAATTATGACATCACAATCCATGCAATGCAGTATGCAATGCAAAATTATGACATCACAATCCATGCAATGCAGTATGCAATGCAAAATTATGACATCATAATCCATGCAAAGCATCATTCAATGCAAAAGTATGACATCACAATCCATGCAATGCAAAATTATGACATCACAATCCATGCAATGCAGTATGCAATGCAAAATTATGACATCATAATCCATGCAAAGCATCATTTAATGCAAAATTATGACATCACAATCCATGCAATGCAGTATGCATTGCAAAATTATGACATCACAATACATGCAAAGCATCATTTAATGCAACATTATGACATCACAATCCATGCAATGCAGTATGCAATGCAAAATTATGACATCACAATCCATGCAATGCAGTATGCAATGCAAAATTATGACATCACAATCCATGCAATGCAGTATGCAATGCAAAATTATGACATCACAATCCATGCAAAGCATCATTTAATGCAACATTATGACATCACAATCCATGCAATGCAGTATGCAATGCAAAATTATGACATCACAATCCATGCAATGCAGTATGCAATGCAAAATTATGACATCACAATCCATGCAATGCAGTATGCAATGCAAAATTATGACATCACAATCCATGCAAAGCATCATTTTATGCAACATTATGACATCACAATCCATGCAATGCAGTATGCAATGCAAAATTATGACATCACAATCCATGCAATGCAGTATGCAATGCAAAATTATGACATCACAATCCATGCAATGCAGTATGCAATGCAAAATTATGACATCACAATCCATGCAAAGCATCATTTAATGCAAAAGTATGACATCACAATCCATGCAATGCAAAATTGTGACATCACAATCCATGCAATGAAGTATGCAATGCAAAATTATGACATCATAATCCATGCAAAGCATCATTTAATGCAAACTTATGACATCACAATCCATGCAATGCAGTATGCAATGCAAAATTATGACATCACAATCCTTGCAAAGCATCATTTAATGCAACATTATGACATTACAATCCATGCAATGCAGTATGCAATGCAAAATTATGACATCACAATCCATGCAATGCAGTATGCAATGCAAAATTATGACATCACAATCCATGCAAAGCATCATTTAATGCAACAGTATGACATCACAATCCATGCAATGCAGTATGCAATGCAAAATTATGACATCACAATCCATGCAATGCAGTATGCAATGCAAAATTATGACATCACAATCCATGCAATGCAGTATGCAATGCAAAATTATGACATCATAATCCATGCAAAGCATCATTTAATGCAAAAGTATGACATCACAATCCATGCAATGCAAAATTATGACATCACAATCCATGCAATGCAGTATGCAATGCAAAATTATGACATCATAATCCATGCAAAGCATCATTTAATGCAAAATTATGACATCACAATCCATGCAATGCAGTATGCAATGCAAAATTATGACATCACAATCCATGCAAAGCATCATTTAATGCAACATTATGACATCACGATCCATGCAATGTAGTATGCAATGCAAAATTATGACATCACAATCCATGCAATGCAGTATGCAATGCAAAATTATGACATCACAATCCATGCAATGCAGTATGCAATGCAAAATTATGACATCACAATCCATGCAAAGCATCATTTAATGCAACATTATGACATCACAATCCATGCAATGCAGTATGCAATGCAAAATTATGACATCACAATCCATGCAATGCAGTATGCAATGCAAAATTATGACATCACAATCCATGCAATGCAGTATGCAATGCAAAATTATGACATCACAATCCATGCAAAGCATCATTTAATGCAACATTATGACATCACGATCCATGCAATGCAGTATGCAATGCAAAATTATGACATCACAATCCATGCAATGCAGTATGCAATGCAAAATTATGACATCACAATCCATGCAATGCAGTATGCAATGCAAAATTATGACATCACAATCCATGCAAAGCATCATTTAATGCAACATTATGACATCACAATCCATGCAATGCAGTATGCAATGCAAAATTATGACATTACAATCCATGCAATGCAGTATGCAATGCAAAATTATGACATCACAATCCATGCAATGCAGTATGCAATGCAAAATTATGACATCATAATCCATGCAAAGCATCATTTAATGCAAAAGTATGACATCACAATCCATGAAATGCAAAATTATGACATCACAATCCATGCAATGCAGTATGCAATGCAAAATTATGACATCATAATCCATGCAAAGCATCATTTAATGCAAAGTTATGACATCACAATCCATGCAATGCAGTATGCAATGCAAAATTATGACATCACAATCCATGCAAAGCATCATTTAATGCAACATTATGACATCACAATCCATGCAATGCAGTATGCAATGCAAAATTATGACATCACAATCCATGCAATGCAGTATGCAATGCAAAATTATGACATCATAATCCATGCAAAGCATCATTTAATGCAAAATTATGACATCACAATCCATGCAATGCAGTATGCAATGCAAAATTATGACATCACAATACATGCAAAGCATCATGTAATGCAAAATTATGACATCACAATCCATGCAATGCAGTATGCAATGCAAAATTATGACATCACAATCCATGCAAAGCATCATTTAATGCAACATTATGACATCACAATCCATGCAATGCAAAATTATGACATCACAATCCATGCAATGCAGTATGCAATGCAAAATTATGACATCATAATCCATGCAAAGCATCATTTAATGCAAAATTATGACATCACAATCCATGCAATGCAGTATGCAATGCAAAATTATGACAACATAATCCATGCAAAGCATCATTTAATGCTAAAGTATGACATCACAATCCATGCAATGCAGTATGCAATGCAAAATTATGACATCACAATCCATGCAATGCAGTATGCAATGCAAAATTATGACATCATAATCCATGCAAAGCATCATTTAATGCAAAACTATAAAATCACAATCCATGCAATGCAGTATGCAATGCAAAATTATGACATCACAATCCATGCAAAGCATCATGTAATGCAAAATTATGACATCACAATCCATGCAATGCAGTATGCAATGCAAAATTATGACATCACAATCCAAGCAATGCAGTATGCAATGCAAAATTATGACATCACAATCCATGCAAAGCATCATTTAATGCAACATTATGACATCACAATCCATGCAATGCAGTATGCAATGCAAAACTCTGACATCACAATCCATGCAATGCAGTATGCAATGCAAAATTATGACATCACAATCCATGCAATGCAGTATGCAATGCAAAATTATGACATCACAATCCATGCAAAGCATCATTTAATGCAACATTATGACATCACAATCCATGCAATGCAGTATGCAATGCAAAATTATGACATTACAATCCATGCAATGCAGTATGCAATGCAAAATTATGACATCACAATCCATGCAATGCAGTATGCAATGCAAAATTATGACATCATAATCCATGCAAAGCATCATTTAATGCAAAAGTATGACATCACAATCCATGAAATGCAAAATTATGACATCACAATCCATGCAATGCAGTATGCAATGCAAAATTATGACATCATAATCCATGCAAAGCATCATTTAATGCAAAGTTATAACATCACAATCCATGCAATGCAGTATGCAATGCAAAATTATGACATCACAATCCATGCAAAGCATCATTTAATGCAACATTATGACATCACAATCCATGCAATGCAGTATGCAATGCAAAATTATGACATCACAATCCATGCAATGCAGTATGCAATGCAAAATTATGACATCATAATCCATGCAAAGCATCATTTAATGCAAAATTATGACATCACAATCCATGCAATGCAGTATGCAATGCAAAATTATGACATCACAATACATGCAAAGCATCATGTAATGCAAAATTATGACATCACAATCCATGCAATGCAGTATGCAATGCAAAATTATGACATCACAATCCATGCAAAGCATCATTTAATGCAACATTATGACATCACAATCCATGCAATGCAAAATTATGACATCACAATCCATGCAATGCAGTATGCAATGCAAAATTATGACAACATAATCCATGCAAAGCATCATTTAATGCTAAAGTATGACATCACAATCCATGCAATGCAGTATGCAATGCAAAATTATGACATCACAATCCATGCAATGCAGTATGCAATGCAAAATTATGACATCACAATCCATGCAATGCAGTATGCAATGCAAAATTATGACATCATAATTCATGCAAAGCATCATTCAATGCAAAAGTATGACATCACAATCCATGCAATGCAAAATTATGACATCACAATCCATGCAATGCAGTATGCAATGCAAAATTATGACATCACAATCCATGCAATGCAGTATGCAATGCAAAATTATGACATCATAATCCATGCAAAGCATCATTCAATGCAAAAGTATGACATCACAATCCATGCAATGCAAAATTATGACATCACAATCCATGCAATGCAGTATGCAATGCAAAATTATGACATCATAATCCATGCAAAGCATCATTTAATGCAAAATTATGACATCACAATCCATGCAATGCAGTATGCATTGCAAAATTATGACATCACAATACATGCAAAGCATCATTTAATGCAACATTATGACATCACAATCCATGCAATGCAGTATGCAATGCAAAATTATGACATCACAATCCATGCAATGCAGTATGCAATGCAAAATTATGACATCACAATCCATGCAATGCAGTATGCAATGCAAAATTATGACATCACAATCCATGCAAAGCATCATTTAATGCAACATTATGACATCACAATCCATGCAATGCAGTATGCAATGCAAAATTATGACATCACAATCCATGCAATGCAGTATGCAATGCAAAATTATGACATCACAATCCATGCAATGCAGTATGCAATGCAAAATTATGACATCACAATCCATGCAAAGCATCATTTTATGCAACATTATGACATCACAATCCATGCAATGCAGTATGCAATGCAAAATTATGACATCACAATCCATGCAATGCAGTATGCAATGCAAAATCATGACATCACAATCCATGCAATGCAGTATGCAATGCAAAATTATGACATCATAATCCATGCAAAGCATAATTTAATGCAAAATTATGACATCACAATCCATGCAATGCCGTATGCAATGCAAAATTATGACATCACAATCCATGCAATGCAGTATGCAATTCAAAATTATGACATCACAATCCATGCAAAGCATCATTTAATGCAAAAGTATGACATCACAATCCATGCAATGCAAAATTATGACATCACAATCCATGCAATGCAGTATGCAATGCAAAATTATGACATCATAATCCATGCAAAACATCATTTAATGCAAACTTATGACATCACAATCCATGCAATGCAGTATGCAATGCAAAATTATGACATCACAATCCTTGCAAAGCATCATTTAATGCAACATTATGACATTACAATCCATGCAATGCAGTATGCAATGCAAAATTATGACATCACAATCCATGCAATGCAGTATGCAATGCAAAATTATGACATCACAATCCATGCAATGCAGTATGCAATGCAAAATTATGACATCACAATCCATGCAAAGCATCATTTAATGCAACATTATGACATCACAATCCATGCAATGCAGTATGCAATGCAAAATTATGACATCACAATCCATGCAATGCAGTATGCAATGCAAAATTATGACATCACAATCCATGCAATGCAGTATGCAATGCAAAATTATGACATCATAATCCATGCAAAGCATCATTTAATGCAAAAGTATGACATCACAATCCATGCAATGCAAAATTATGACATCACAATCCATGCAATGCAGTATGCAATGCAAATTTATGACATCATAATCCATGCAAAGCATCATTTAATGCAAAATTATGACATCACAATCCATGCAATGCAGTATGCAATGCAAAATTATGACATCACAATCCATGCAAAGCATCATTTAATGCAACATTATGACATCACGATCCATGCAATGCAGTATGCAATGCAAAATTATGACATCACAATCCATGCAATGCAGTATGCAATGCAAAATTATGACATCACAATCCATGCAAAGCATCATTTAATGCAACATTATGACATCACAATCCATGCAATGCAGTATGCAATGCAAAATTATGACATCACAATCCATGCAATGCAGTATGCAATGCAAAATTATGACATCACAATCCATGCAATGCAGTATGCAATGCAAAATTATGACATCACAATCCATGCAAAGCATCATTTAATGCAACATTATGACATCACGATCCATGCAATGCAGTATGCAATGCAAAATTATGACATCACAATCCATGCAATGCAGTATGCAATGCAAAATTATGACATCATAATCCATGCAAAGCATCATTCAATGCAAAAGTATGACATCACAATCCATGCAATGCAAAATTATGACATCACAATCCATGCAATGCAGTATGCAATGCAAAATTATGACATCATAATCCATGCAAAGCATCATTTAATGCAAAATTATGACATCACAATCCATTCAATGCAGTATTCAATGCAAAATTATGACATCACAATCCATGCAAAGCATAATTTAATGCAACATTATGACATCACAATCCATGCAATGCAGTATGCAATGCAAAATTATGACATCACAATAAATGCAATGCAGTATGCAATCCAAAATTATGACATCACAATCCATGCAATGCAGTATGCAATGCAAAATTATGACATCATAATCCATGCAAAGCATTATTTAATGCTAAAGTATGACATCACAATCCATGCAATGCAGTATGCAATGCAAAATTATGACATCATAATCCATGCAAAGCATCATTTATTGCAAAATTATGACATCACAATCCATGCAAAGCATAATTTAATGCAACATTATGACATCACAATCCATGCAATGCAGTATGCAATGCAAAATTATGACATCACAATCCATGCAATGCAGTATGCAATGCAAAATTATGACATCATAATCCATGCAAAGCATTATTTAATGCTAAAGTATGACATCACAATCCATGCAATGCAGTATGCAATGCAAAATTATGACATCATAATCCATGCAAAGCATCATTTAATGCAAAATTATGACATCACAATCCATGCAATGCAGTATGCAATGCAAAATTATGACATCACAATCCATGAAATGCAGTATGCAATGCAAAATTATGACATCATAATCCATGCAAAGCATCATTCAATGCAAAAGTATGACATCACAATCCATGCAATGCAAAATTATGACATCACAATCCATGCAATGCAGTATGCAATGCAAAATTATGACATCACAATCCATGCAATGCAGTATGCAATGCAAAATTATGACATCATAATCCATGCAAAGCATCATTCAATGCAAAAGTATGACATCACAATCCATGCAATGCAAAATTATGACATCACAATCCATGCAATGCAGTATGCAATGCAAAATTATGACATCATAATCCATGCAAAGCATCATTTAATGCAAAATTATGACATCACAATCCATGCAATGCAGTATGCATTGCAAAATTATGACATCACAATACATGCAAAGCATCATTTAATGCAACATTATGACATCACAATCCATGCAATGCAGTATGCAATGCAAAATTATGACATCACAATCCATGCAATGCAGTATGCAATGCAAAATTATGACATCACAATCCATGCAATGCAGTATGCAATGCAAAATTATGACATCACAATCCATGCAAAGCATCATTTAATGCAACATTATGACATCACAATCCATGCAATGCAGTATGCAATGCAAAATTATGACATCACAATCCATGCAATGCAGTATGCAATGCAAAATTATGACATCACAATCCATGCAATGCAGTATGCAATGCAAAATTATGACATCACAATCCATGCAAAGCATCATTTTATGCAACATTATGACATCACAATCCATGCAATGCAGTATGCAATGCAAAATTATGACATCACAATCCATGCAATGCAGTATGCAATGCAAAATTATGACATCACAATCCATGCAATGCAGTATGCAATGCAAAATTATGACATCACAATCCATGCAAAGCATCATTTAATGCAAAAGTATGACATCACAATCCATGCAATGCAAAATTATGACATCACAATCCATGCAATGAAGTATGCAATGCAAAATTATGACATCATAATCCATGCAAAGCATCATTTAATGCAAACTTATGACATCACAATCCATGCAATGCAGTATGCAATGCAAAATTATGACATCACAATCCTTGCAAAGCATCATTTAATGCAACATTATGACATTACAATCCATGCAATGCAGTATGCAATGCAAAATTATGACATCACAATCCATGCAATGCAGTATGCAATGCAAAATTATGACATCACAATCCATGCAAAGCATCATTTAATGCAACAGTATGACATCACAATCCATGCAATGCAGTATGCAATGCAAAATTATGACATCACAATCCATGCAATGCAGTATGCAATGCAAAATTATGACATCACAATCCATGCAATGCAGTATGCAATGCAAAATTATGACATCATAATCCATGCAAAGCATCATTTAATGCAAAAGTATGACATCACAATCCATGCAATGCAAAATTATGACATCACAATCCATGCAATGCAGTATGCAATGCAAAATTATGACATCATAATCCATGCAAAGCATCATTTAATGCAAAATTATGACATCACAATCCATGCAATGCAGTATGCAATGCAAAATTATGACATCACAATCCATGCAAAGCATCATTTAATGCAACATTATGACATCACGATCCATGCAATGTAGTATGCAATGCAAAATTATGACATCACAATCCATGCAATGCAGTATGCAATGCAAAATTATGACATCACAATCCATGCAATGCAGTATGCAATGCAAAATTATGACATCACAATCCATGCAAAGCATCATTTAATGCAACATTATGACATCACAATCCATGCAATGCAGTATGCAATGCAAAATTATGACATCACAATCCATGCAATGCAGTATGCAATGCAAAATTATGACATCACAATCCATGCAATGCAGTATGCAATGCAAAATTATGACATCACAATCCATGCAAAGCATCATTTAATGCAACATTATGACATCACGATCCATGCAATGCAGTATGCAATGCAAAATTATGACATCACAATCCATGCAATGCAGTATGCAATGCAAAATTATGACATCACAATCCATGCAATGCAGTATGCAATGCAAAATTATGACATCACAATCCATGCAAAGCATCATTTAATGCAACATTATGACATCACAATCCATGCAATGCAGTATGCAATGCAAAATTATGACATTACAATCCATGCAATGCAGTATGCAATGCAAAATTATGACATCACAATCCATGCAATGCAGTATGCAATGCAAAATTATGACATCATAATCCATGCAAAGCATCATTTAATGCAAAAGTATGACATCACAATCCATGAAATGCAAAATTATGACATCACAATCCATGCAATGCAGTATGCAATGCAAAATTATGACATCATAATCCATGCAAAGCATCATTTAATGCAAAGTTATGACATCACAATCCATGCAATGCAGTATGCAATGCAAAATTATGACATCACAATCCATGCAAAGCATCATTTAATGCAACATTATGACATCACAATCCATGCAATGCAGTATGCAATGCAAAATTATGACATCACAATCCATGCAATGCAGTATGCAATGCAAAATTATGACATCATAATCCATGCAAAGCATCATTTAATGCAAAATTATGACATCACAATCCATGCAATGCAGTATGCAATGCAAAATTATGACATCACAATACATGCAAAGCATCATGTAATGCAAAATTATGACATCACAATCCATGCAATGCAGTATGCAATGCAAAATTATGACATCACAATCCATGCAAAGCATCATTTAATGCAACATTATGACATCACAATCCATGCAATGCAAAATTATGACATCACAATCCATGCAATGCAGTATGCAATGCAAAATTATGACATCATAATCCATGCAAAGCATCATTTAATGCAAAATTATGACATCACAATCCATGCAATGCAGTATGCAATGCAAAATTATGACAACATAATCCATGCAAAGCATCATTTAATGCTAAAGTATGACATCACAATCCATGCAATGCAGTATGCAATGCAAAATTATGACATCACAATCCATGCAATGCAGTATGCAATGCAAAATTATGACATCATAATCCATGCAAAGCATCATTTAATGCAAAACTATAAAATCACAATCCATGCAATGCAGTATGCAATGCAAAATTATGACATCACAATCCATGCAAAGCATCATGTAATGCAAAATTATGACATCACAATCCATGCAATGCAGTATGCAATGCAAAATTATGACATCACAATCCAAGCAATGCAGTATGCAATGCAAAATTATGACATCACAATCCATGCAAAGCATCATTTAATGCAACATTATGACATCACAATCCATGCAATGCAGTATGCAATGCAAAACTCTGACATCACAATCCATGCAATGCAGTATGCAATGCAAAATTATGACATCACAATCCATGCAATGCAGTATGCAATGCAAAATTATGACATCACAATCCATGCAAAGCATCATTTAATGCAACATTATGACATCACAATCCATGCAATGCAGTATGCAATGCAAAATTATGACATTACAATCCATGCAATGCAGTATGCAATGCAAAATTATGACATCACAATCCATGCAATGCAGTATGCAATGCAAAATTATGACATCATAATCCATGCAAAGCATCATTTAATGCAAAAGTATGACATCACAATCCATGAAATGCAAAATTATGACATCACAATCCATGCAATGCAGTATGCAATGCAAAATTATGACATCATAATCCATGCAAAGCATCATTTAATGCAAAGTTATAACATCACAATCCATGCAATGCAGTATGCAATGCAAAATTATGACATCACAATCCATGCAAAGCATCATTTAATGCAACATTATGACATCACAATCCATGCAATGCAGTATGCAATGCAAAATTATGACATCACAATCCATGCAATGCAGTATGCAATGCAAAATTATGACATCATAATCCATGCAAAGCATCATTTAATGCAAAATTATGACATCACAATCCATGCAATGCAGTATGCAATGCAAAATTATGACATCACAATACATGCAAAGCATCATGTAATGCAAAATTATGACATCACAATCCATGCAATGCAGTATGCAATGCAAAATTATGACATCACAATCCATGCAAAGCATCATTTAATGCAACATTATGACATCACAATCCATGCAATGCAAAATTATGACATCACAATCCATGCAATGCAGTATGCAATGCAAAATTATGACATCATAATCCATGCAAAGCATCATTTAATGCAAAATTATGACATCACAATCCATGCAATGCAGTATGCAATGCAAAATTATGACAACATAATCCATGCAAAGCAGTATGCAATGCAAAATTATGACATCACAATCCATGCAATGCAGTATGCAATGCAAAATTATGACATCACAATCCATGCAAAGCATCATTTAATGCAACATTATGACATCACAATCCATGCAATGCAAAATTATGACATCACAATCCATGCAATGCAGTATGCAATGCAAAATTATGACATCACAATCCATGCAAAGCATCATTTAATGCAACATTATGACATCACAATCCATGCAATGCAGTATGCAATGCAAAATTATGACATCACAATCCATGCAATGCAGTATGCAATGCAAAATTATGACATCACAATCCATGCAATGCAGTATGCAATGCAAAATTATGACATCACAATCCATGCAAAGCATCATTTTATGCAACATTATGACATCACAATCCATGCAATGCAGTATGCAATGCAAAATTATGACATCACAATCCATGCAATGCAGTATGCAATGCAAAATTATGACATCACAATCCATGCAATGCAGTATGCAATGCAAAATTATGACATCATAATCCATGCAAAGCATCATTTAATGCAAAATTATGACATCACAATCCATGCAATGCAGTATGCAATGCAAAATTATGACATCACAATCCATGCAATGCAGTATGCAATTCAAAATTATGACATCACAATCCATGCAAAGCATCATTTAATGCAAAAGTATGACATCACAATCCATGCAATGCAAAATTATGACATCACAATCCATGCAATGCAGTATGCAATGCAAAATTATGACATCATAATCCATGCAAAGCATCATTTAATGCAAAATTATGACATCACAATCCATGCAATGCAGTATGCAATGCAAAATTATGACATCACAATCCTTGCAAAGCATCATTTAATGCAACATTATGACATTACAATCCATGCAATGCAGTATGCAATGCAAAATTATGACATCACAATCCATGCAATGCAGTATGCAATGCAAAATTATGACATCACAATCCATGCAATGCAGTATGCAATGCAAAATTATGACATCACAATCCATGCAAAGCATCATTTAATGCAAAATTATGACATCACAAACCATGCAATGCAGTATGCAATGCAAAATTATGACATCACAATCCATGCAATGCAGTATGCAATGCAAAATTATGACATCACAATCCATGCAATGCAGTATGCAATGCAAAATTATGACATCATAATCCATGCAAAGCATCATTTAATGCAAAAGTATGACATCACAATCCATGCAATGCAAAATTATGACATCACAATCCATGCAATGCAGTATGCAATGCAAAATTATGACATCATAATCCATGCAAAGCATCATTTAATGCAAAATTATGACATCACAATCCATGCAATGCAGTATGCAATGCAAAATTATGACATCACAATCCATGCAAAGCATCATTTAATGCAACATTATGACATCACGATCCATGCAATGCAGTATGCAATGCAAAATTATGACATCACAATCCATGCAATGCAGTATGCAATGCAAAATTATGACATCACAATCCATGCAATGCAGTATGCAATGCAAAATTATGACATCACAATCCATGCAAAGCATCATTTAATGCAACATTATGACATCACAATCCATGCAATGCAGTATGCAATGCAAAATTATGACATTACAATCCATGCAATGCAGTATGCAATGCAAAATTATGACATCACAATCCATGCAATGCAGTATGCAATGCAAAATTATGACATCATAATCCATGCAAAGCATCATTTAATGCAAAAGTATGACATCACAATCCATGAAATGCAAAATTATGACATCACAATCCATGCAATGCAGTATGCAATGCAAAATTATGACATCATAATCCATGCAAAGCATCATTTAATGCAAAGTTATGACATCACAATCCATGCAATGCAGTATGCAATGCAAAATTATGACATCACAATCCATGCAAAGCATCATGTAATGCAACATTATGACATCACAATCCATGCAATGCAGTATGCAATGCAAAATTATGACATCACAATCCATGCAATGCAGTATGCAATGCAAAATTATGACATCACAATCCATGCAATGCAGTATGCAATGCAAAATTATGACGTCATAATCCATTCCAAGCATCATTTAATGCAAAATTATGACATCACAATCCATGCAATGCAGTATGCAATGCAAAATTATGACATCACAATACATGCAAAGCATCATGTAATGCAAAATTATGACATCACAATCCATGCAATGCAGTATGCAATGCAAAATTATGACATCACAATCCAAGCAATGCAGTATGCAATGCAAAATTATGACATCACAATCCATGCAAAGCATCATTTAATGCAACATTATGACATCACAATCCATGCAATGCAGTATGCAATGCAAAATTATGACAACATAATCCATGCAAAGCATCATTTAATGCTAAAGTATGACATCACAATCCATGCAATGCAGTATGCAATGCAAAATTATGACATCACAATCCATGCAATGCAGTATGCAATGCAAAATTATGACATCACAATCCATGCAATGCAGTATGCAATGCAAAATTATGGCATCACAATCCATGCAATGCAGTATGCAATGCAAAATTATGACATCACAATCCATGCAAAGCATCATTTAATGCAACATTATGACATCACAATCCATGCAATGCAGTATGCAATGCAAAATTATGACATCACAATCCATGCAATGCAGTATGCAATGCAAACTTATGACATCACAATCCATGCAATGCAGTATGCAATGCAAAATTATGACATCACAATCCATGCAAAGCATCATTTAATGCAACATTATGACATCACGATCCATGCAATGCAGTATGCAATGCAAAATTATGACATCACAATCCATGCAATGCAGTATGCAATGCAAAATTATGACATCACAATCCATGCAATGCAGTATGCAATGCAAAATTATGACATCACAATCCATGCAAAGCATCATTTAATGCAACATTATGACATCACAATCCATGCAATGCAGTATGCAATGCAAAATTATGACATTACAATCCATGCAATGCAGTATGCAATGCAAAATTATGACATCACAATCCATGCAATGCAGTATGCAATGCAAAATTATGACATCATAATCCATGCAAAGCATCATTTAATGCAAAAGTATGACATCACAATCCATGAAATGCAAAATTATGACATCACAATCCATGCAATGCAGTATGCAATGCAAAATTATGACATCATAATCCATGCAAAGCATCATTTAATGCAAAGTTATGACATCACAATCCATGCAATGCAGTATGCAATGCAAAATTATGACATCACAATCCATGCAAAGCATCATTTAATGCAACATTATGACATCACAATCCATGCAATGCAGTATGCAATGCAAAATTATGACATCACAATCCATGCAATGCAGTATGCAATGCAAAATGATGACATCACAATCCATGCAAAGCATCATTTAATGCAACATTATGACATCACAATACATGCAATGCAGTATGCAATGCAAAATTATGACATTACAATCCATGCAATGCAGTATGCAATGCAAAATTATGACATCACAATCCATGCAATGCAGTATGCAATGCAAAATTATGACATCATAATCCATGCAAAGCATCATTTAATGCAAAAGTATGACATCACAATCCATGAAATGCAAAATTATGACATCACAATCCATGCAATGCAGTATGCAATGCAAAATTATGACATCATAATCCATGCAAAGCATCATTTAATGCAAAGTTATGACATCACAATCCATGCAATGCAGTATGCAATGCAAAATTATGACATCACAATCCATGCAAAGCATCATTTAATGCAACATTATGACATCACAATCCATGCAATGCAGTATACAATGCAAAATTATGACATCACAATCCATGCAATGCAGTATGCAATGCAAAATTATGACATCACAATCCATGCAATGCAGTATGCAATGCAAAATTATGACATCATAATCCATGCAAAGCATCATTTAATGCAAAATTATGACATCACAATCCATGCAATGCAGTATGCAATGCAAAATTATGACATCACAATACATGCAAAGCATCATGTAATGCAAAATTATGACATCACAATCCATGCAATGCAGTATGCAATGCAAAATTATGACATCACAATCCAAGCAATGCAGTATGCAATGCAAAATTATGACATCACAATCCATGCAAAGCATCATTTAATGCAACATTATGACATCACAATCCATGCAATGCAAAATTATGACATCACAATCCATGCAATGCAGTATGCAATGCAAAATTATGACATCATAATCCATGCAAAGCATCATTTAATGCAAAATTATGACATCACAATCCATGCAATGCAGTATGCAATGCAAAATTATGACAACATAATCCATGCAAAGCATCATTTAATGCTAAAGTATGACATCACAATCCATGCAATGCAGTATGCAATGCAAAATTATGACATCACAATCCATGCAATGCAGTATGCAATGCAAAATTATGACATCACAATCCATGCAATGCAGTATGCAATGCAAAATTATGACATCACAATCCATGCAATGCAGTATGCAATGCAAAATTATGACATCACAATCCATGCAAAGCATCATTTAATGCAACATTATGACATCACAATCCATGCAATGCAGTATGCAATGCAAAATTATGACATCACAATCCATGCAATGCAGTATGCAATGCAAAATTATGACATCACAATCCATGCAATGCAGTATGCAATGCAAAATTATGACATCACAATCCATGCAAAGCATCATTTAATGCAACATTATGACATCACGATCCATGCAATGCAGTATGCAATGCAAAATTATGACATCACAATCCATGCAATGCAGTATGCAATGCAAAATTATGACATCACAATCCATGCAATGCAGTATGCAATGCAAAATTATGACATCACAATCCATGCAAAGCATCATTTAATGCAACATTATGACATCACAATCCATGCAATGCAGTATGCAATGCAAAATTATGACATTACAATCCATGCAATGCAGTATGCAATGCAAAATTATGACATCACAATCCATGCAATGCAGTATGCAATGCAAAATTATGACATCATAATCCATGCAAAGCATCATTTAATGCAAAAGTATGACATCACAATCCATGAAATGCAAAATTATGACATCACAATCCATGCAATGCAGTATGCAATGCAAAATTATGACATCATAATCCATGCAAAGCATCATTTAATGCAAAGTTATGACATCACAATCCATGCAATGCAGTATGCAATGCAAAATTATGACATCACAATCCATGCAAAGCATCATTTAATGCAACATTATGACATCACAATCCATGCAATGCAGTATACAATGCAAAATTATGACATCACAATCCATGCAATGCAGTATGCAATGCAAAATTATGACATCACAATCCATGCAATGCAGTATGCAATGCAAAATTATGACATCATAATCCATGCAAAGCATCATTTAATGCAAAATTATGACATCACAATCCATGCAATGCAGTATGCAATGCAAAATTATGACATCACAATACATGCAAAGCATCATGTAATGCAAAATTATGACATCACAATCCATGCAATGCAGTATGCAATGCAAAATTATGACATCACAATCCAAGCAATGCAGTATGCAATGCAAAATTATGACATCACAATCCATGCAAAGCATCATTTAATGCAACATTATGACATCACAATCCATGCAATGCAAAATTATGACATCACAATCCATGCAATGCAGTATGCAATGCAAAATTATGACATCATAATCCATGCAAAGCATCATTTAATGCAAAATTATGACATCACAATCCATGCAATGCAGTATGCAATGCAAAATTATGACAACATAATCCATGCAAAGCATCATTTAATGCTAAAGTATGACATCACAATCCATGCAATGCAGTATGCAATGCAAAATTATGACATCACAATCCATGCAATGCAGTATGCAATGCAAAATTATGACATCACAATCCATGCAATGCATTATGCAATGCAAAATTATGACATCACAATCCATGCAATGCAGTATGCAATGCAAAATTATGACATCACAATCCATGCAAAGCATCATTTAATGCAACATTATGACATCACAATCCATGCAATGCAGTATGCAATGCAAAATTATGACATCACAATCCATGCAATGCAGTATGCAATGCAAAATTATGACATCACAATCCATGCAATGCAGTATGCAATGCAAAATTATGACATCACAATCCATGCAAAGCATCATTTAATGCAACATTATGACATCACGATCCATGCAATGCAGTATGCAATGCAAAATTATGACATCACAATCCATGCAATGCAGTATGCAATGCAAAATTATGACATCACAATCCATGCAATGCAGTATGCAATGCAAAATTATGACATCACAATCCATGCAAAGCATCATTTAATGCAACATTATGACATCACAATCCATGCAATGCAGTATGCAATGCAAAATTATGACATTACAATCCATGCAATGCAGTATGCAATGCAAAATTATGACATCACAATCCATGCAATGCAGTATGCAATGCAAAATTATGACATCATAATCCATGCAAAGCATCATTTAATGCAAAAGTATGACATCACAATCCATGAAATGCAAAATTATGACATCACAATCCATGCAATGCAGTATGCAATGCAAAATTATGACATCATAATCCATGCAATGCAGTATGCAATGCAAAATTATGACATCACAATCCATGCAATGCAGTATGCAATGCAAAATTATGACATCATAATCCATGCAAAGCATCATTTAATGCAAAATTATGACATCACAATCCATGCAATGCAGTATGCAATGCAAAATTATGACATCACAATACATGCAAAGCATCATGTAATGCAAAATTATGACATCACAATCCATGCAATGCAGTATGCAATGCAAAATTATGACATCACAATCCATGCAAAGCATCATTTAATGCAACATTATGACATCACAATCCATGCAATGCAAAATTATGACATCACAATCCATGCAATGCAGTATGCAATGCAAAATTATGACATCATAATCCATGCAAAGCATCATTTAATGCAAAATTATGACATCACAATCCATGCAATGCAGTATGCAATGCAAAATTATGACAACATAATCCATGCAAAGCATCATTTAATGCTAAAGTATGACATCACAATCCATGCAATGCAGTATGCAATGCAAAATTATGACATCACAATCCATGCAATGCAGTATGCAATGCAAAATTATGACATCATAATCCATGCAAAGCATCATTTAATGCAAAACTATGAAATCACAATCCATGCAATGCAGTATGCAATGCAAAATTATGACATCACAATCCAAGCAATGCAGTATGCAATGCAAAATTATGACATCACAATCCAAGCAATGCAGTATGCAATGCAAAATTATGACATCACAATCCATGCAAAGCATCATTTAATGCAACATTATGACATCACAATCCATGCAATGCAGTATGCAATGCAAAACTCTGACATCACAATCCATGCAATGCAGTATGCAATGCAAAATTATGACATCACAATCCATGCAATGCAGTATGCAATGCAAAATTATGACATCACAATCCAAGCAATGCAGTATGCAATGCAAAATTATGACATCACAATCCATGCAAAGCATCATTTAATGCAACATTATGACATCACAATCCATGCAATGCAGTATGCAATGCAAAACTCTGACATCACAATCCATGCAATGCAGTATGCAATGCAAAATTATGACATCACAATCCATGCAATGCAGTATGCAATGCAAAATTATGACATCACAATCCATGCAAAGCATCATTTAATGCAACATTATGACATCACAATCCATGCAATGCAGTATGCAATGCAAAATTATGACATCACAATCCATGCAATGCAGTATGCAATGCAAAATTATGACATCACAATCCATGCAATGCAGTATGCAATGCAAAATTATGACATCACAATCCATGCAAAGCATCATTTTATGCAACATTATGACATCACAATCCATGCAATGCAGTATGCAATGCAAAATTATGACATCACAATCCATGCAATGCAGTATGCAATGCAAAATTATGACATCACAATCCATGCAATGCAGTATGCAATGCAAAATTATGACATCATAATCCATGCAAAGCATCATTTAATGCAAAATTATGACATCACAATCCATGCAATGCAGTATGCAATGCAAAATTATGACATCACAATCCATGCAATGCAGTATGCAATTCAAAATTATGACATCACAATCCATGCAAAGCATCATTTAATGCAAAAGTATGACATCACAATCCATGCAATGCAAAATTATGACATCACAATCCATGCAATGCAGTATGCAATGCAAAATTATGACATCATAATCCATGCAAAGCATCATTTAATGCAAAATTATGACATCACAATCCATGCAATGCAGTATGCAATGCAAAATTATGACATCACAATCCTTGCAAAGCATCATTTAATGCAACATTATGACATTACAATCCATGCAATGCAGTATGCAATGCAAAATTATGACATCACAATCCATGCAATGCAGTATGCAATGCAAAATTATGACATCACAATCCATGCAATGCAGTATGCAATGCAAAATTATGACATCACAATCCATGCAAAGCATCATTTAATGCAACATTATGACATCACAATCCATGCAATGCAGTATGCAATGCAAAATTATGACATCACAATCCATGCAATGCAGTATGCAATGCAAAATTATGACATCACAATCCATGCAATGCAGTATGCAATGCAAAATTATGACATCATAATCCATGCAAAGCATCATTTAATGCAAAAGTATGACATCACAATCCATGCAATGCAAAATTATGACATCACAATCCATGCAATGCAGTATGCAATGCAAAATTATGACATCATAATCCATGCAAAGCATCATTTAATGCAAAATTATGACATCACAATCCATGCAATGCAGTATGCAATGCAAAATTATGACATCACAATCCATGCAAAGCATCATTTAATGCAACATTATGACATCACGATCCATGCAATGCAGTATGCAATGCAAAATTATGACATCACAATCCATGCAATGCAGTATGCAATGCAAAATTATGACATCACAATCCATGCAATGCAGTATGCAATGCAAAATTATGACATCACAATCCATGCAAAGCATCATTTAATGCAACATTATGACATCACAATCCATGCAATGCAGTATGCAATGCAAAATTATGACATCACAATCCATGCAATGCAGTATGCAATGCAAAATTATGGCATCACAATCCATGCAATGCAGTATGCAATGCAAAATTATGACATCACAATCCATGCAAAGCATCATTTAATGCAACATTATGACATCACGATCCATGCAATGCAGTATGCAATGCAAAATTATGACAGCACAATCCATGCAATGCAGTATGCAATGCAAAATTATGACATCACAATCCATGCAATGCAGTATGCAATGCAAAATTATGACATCACAATCCATGCAAAGCATCATTTAATGCAACATTATGACATCACAATCCATGCAATGCAGTATGCAATGCAAAATTATGACATTACAATCCATGCAATGCAGTATGCAATGCAAAATTATGACATCACAATCCATGCAATGCAGTATGCAATGCAAAATTATGACATCATAATCCATGCAAAGCATCATTTAATGCAAAAGTATGACATCACAATCCATGAAATGCAAAATTATGACATCACAATCCATGCAATGCAGTATGCAATGCAAAATTATGACATCATAATCCATGCAAAGCATCATTTAATGCAAAGTTATGACATCACAATCCATGCAATGCAGTATGCAATGCAAAATTATGACATCACAATCCATGCAATGCAGTATGCAATGCAAAATTATGACATCACAATCCAAGCAATGCAGTATGCAATGCAAAATTATGACATCACAATCCATGCAAAGCATCATTTAATGCAACATTATGACATCACAATCCATGCAATTCAAAATTATGACATCACAATCCATGCAATGCAGTATGCAATGCAAAATTATGACATCATAATCCATGCAAAGCATCATTTAATGCAAAATTATGACATCACAATCCATGCAATGCAGTATGCAATGCAAAATTATGACAACATAATCCATGCAAAGCATCATTTAATGCTAAAGTATGACATCACAATCCATGCAATGCAGTATGCAATGCAAAATTATGACATCACAATCCATGCAATGCAGTATGCAATGCAAAATTATGACATCATAATCCATGCAAAGCATCATTTAATGCAAAATTATGACATCACAATCCAAGCAATGCAGTATGCAATGCAAAATTATGACATCACAATCCATGCAAAGCATCATTTAATGCAACATTATGACATCACAATCCATGCAATGCAGTATGCAATGCAAAATTCTGACATCACAATCCATGCAATGCAGTATGCAATGCAAAATTATGACATCACAATCCATGCAATGCAGTATGCAATGCAAAATTATGACATCATAATCCATGCAAAGCATCATTTAATGCTAAAGTATGACATCACAATCCATGCAATGCAGTATGCAATGCAAAATTATGACATCACAATCCATGCAATGCAGTATGCAATGCAAAATTATGACATCATAATCCATGCAAATCATCATTTAATGCAAAAGTATGACATCACAATCCATGCAATGCAAAATTATGCCATCACAATCCATGCAATGCAGTATGCAATGCAAAATTATGACATCATAATCCATGCAAAGCATCATTTAATGCAAAATTATGACATCACAATCCATGCAATGCAGTATGCAATGCAAAATTATGACATCACAATCCATGCAAAGCATCATTTAATGCAACATTATGACATCACAATCCATGCAATGCAAAATTATGACATCACAATCCATGCAATGCAGTATGCAATGCAAAATTATGACATCATAATCCATGCAAAGCATCATTTAATGCAAAATTATGACATCACAATCCATGCAATGCAGTATGCAATGCAAAATTATGACAACATAATCCATGCAAAGCATCATTTAATGCTAAAGTATGACATCACAATCCATGCAATGCAGTATGCAATGCAAAATTATGACATCACAATCCATGCAATGCAGCATGCAATGCAAAATTATGACATCATAATCCATGCAAAGCATCATTTAATGCAAAACTATGAAATCACAATCCATGCAATGCAGTATGCAATGCAAAATTATGACATCACAATCCATGCAAAGCATCATGTAATGCAAAATTATGACATCACAATACATGCAATGCAGTATGCAATGCAAAATTATGACATCACAATCCAAGCAATGCAGTATGCAATGCAAAATTATGACATCACAATCCATGCAAAGCATCATTTAATGCAACATTATGACATCACAATCCATGCAATGCAGTATGCAATGCAAAACTCTGACATCACAATCCATGCAATGCAGTATGCAATGCAAAATTATGACATCACAATCCATGCAATGCAGTATGCAATGCAAAATTATGACATCACAATCCATGCAAAGCATCATTTAATGCAACATTATGACATCACAATCCATGCAATGCAGTATGCAATGCAAAATTATGACATCACAATCCATGCAATGCAGTATGCAATGCAAAATTATGACATCACAATCCATGCAAAGCATCATTTAATGCAACATTATGACATCACAATCCATGCAATGCAGTATGCAATGCAAAATTATGACATCACAATCCATGCAATGCAGTATGCAATGCAAAATTATGACATCACAATCCATGCAATGCAGTATGCAATGCAAAATTATGACATCATAATCCATGCAAAGCATCATTTAATGCAAAATTATGACATCACAATCCATGCAATGCAGTATGCAATGCAAAATTATGACATCACAATCCATGCAATGCAGTATGCAATTCAAAATTATGACATCACAATCCATGCAAAGCATCATTTAATGCAAAAGTATGACATCACAATCCATGCAATGCAAAATTATGACATCACAATCCATGCAATGCAGTATGCAATGCAAAATTATGACATCATAATCCATGCAAAGCATCATTTAATGCAAAATTATGACATCACAATCCATGCAATGCAGTATGCAATGCAAAATTATGACATCACAATCCTTGCAAAGCATCATTTAATGCAACATTATGACATTACAATCCATGCAATGCAGTATGCAATGCAAAATTATGACATCACAATCCATGCAATGCAGTATGCAATGCTAAATTATGACATCACAATCCATGCAATGCAGTATGCAATGCAAAATTATGACATCACAATCCATGCAAAGCATCATTTAATGCAACATTATGACATCACAATCCATGCAATGCAGTATGCAATGCAAAATTATGACATCACAATCCATGCAATGCAGTATGCAATGCAAAATTATGACATCACAATCCATGCAATGCAGTATGCAATGCAAAATTATGACATCATAATCCATGCAAAGCATCATTTAATGCAAAAGTATGACATCACAATCCATGCAATGCAAAATTATGACATCACAATCCATGCAATGCAGCATGCAATGCAAAATTATGACATCATAATCCATGCAAAGCATCATTTAATGCAAAATTATGACATCACAATCCATGCAATGCAGTATGCAATGCAAAATTATGACATCACAATCCATGCAAAGCATCATTTAATGCAACATTATGACATCACGATCCATGCAATGCAGTATGCAATGCAAAATTATGACATCACAATCCATGCAATGCAGTATGCAATGCAAAATTATGACATCACAATCCATGCAATGCAGTATGCAATGCAAAATTATGACATCACAATCCATGCAACGCATCATTTAATGCAACATTATGACATCACAATCCATGCAATGCAGTATGCAATGCAAAATTATGACATCACAATCCATGCAATGCAGTATGCAATGCAAAATTATGACATCACAATCCATGCAATGCAGTATGCAATGCAAAATTATGACATCACAATCCATGCAAAGCATCATTTAATGCAACATTATGACATCACGATCCATGCAATGCAGTATGCAATGCAAAATTATGACATCACAATCCATGCAATGCAGTATGCAATGCAACATTATGACATCACAATCCATGCAATGCAGTATGCAATGCAAAATTATGACATCACAATCCATGCAAAGCATCATTTAATGCAACATTATGACATCACAATCCATGCAATGCAGTATGCAATGCAAAATTATGACATTACAATCCATGCAATGCAGTATGCAATGCAAAATTATGACATCACAATCCATGCAATGCAGTATGCAATGCAAAATTATGACATCATAATCCATGCAAAGCATCATTTAATGCAAAAGTATGACATCACAATCCATGAAATGCAAAATTATGACATCACAATCCATGCAATGCAGTATGCAATGCAAAATTATGACATCATAATCCATGCAAAGCATCATTTAATGCAAAGTTATGACATCACAATCCATGCAATGCAGTATGCAATGCAAAATTATGACATCACAATCCATGCAAAGCATCATTTAATGCAACATTATGACATCACAATCCATGCAATGCAGTATGCAATGCAAAATTATGACATCACAATCCATGCAATGCAGTATGCAATGCAAAATTGTGACATCACAATCCATGCAATGCAGTATGCAATGCAAAATTATGACATCATAATCCATGCAAAGCATCATTTAATGCAAAATTATGACATCACAATCCATGCAATGCAGTATGCAATGCAAAATTATGACATCACAATACATGCAAAGCATCATGTAATGCAAAATTATGACATCACAATCCATGCAATGCAGTATGCAATGCAAAATTATGACATCACAATCCAAGCAATGCAGTATGCAATGCAAAATTATGACATCACAATCCATGCAAAGCATCATTTAATGCAACATTATGACATCACAATCCATGCAATTCAAAATTATGACATCACAATCCATGCAATGCAGTATGCAATGCAAAATTATACATCATAATCCATGCAAAGCATCATTTAATGCAAAATTATGACATCACAATCCATGCAATGCAGTATGCAATGCAAAATTATGACAACATAATCCATGCAAAGCATCATTTAATGCTAAAGTATGACATCACAATCCATGCAATGCAGTATGCAATGCAAAATTATGACATCACAATCCATGCAATGCAGTATGCAATGCAAAATTATGACATCATAATCCATGCAAAGCATCATTTAATGCAAAATTATGACATCACAATCCAAGCAATGCAGTATGCAATGCAAAATTATGACATCACAATCCATGCAAAGCATCATTTAATGCAACATTATGACATCACAATCCATGCAATGCAGTATGCAATGCAAAATTCTGACATCACAATCCATGCAATGCAGTATGCAATGCAAAATTATGACATCACAATCCATGCAATGCAGTATGCAATGCAAAATTATGACATCATAATCCATGCAAAGCATCATTTAATGCTAAAGTATGACATCACAATCCATGCAATGCAGTATGCAATGCAAAATTATGACATCACAATCCATGCAATGCAGTATGCAATGCAAAATTATGACATCATAATCCATGCAAATCATCATTTAATGCAAAAGTATGACATCACAATCCATGCAATGCAAAATTATGCCATCACAATCCATGCAATGCAGTATGCAATGCAAAATTATGACATCATAATCCATGCAAAGCATCATTTAATGCAAAAGTATGACATCACAATCCATGCAATGCAAAATTATGACATAACAATCCATGCAATGCAGTATGCAATGCAAAATTATGACATCATAATCCATGCAAAGCATCATTTAATGCAAAATTATGACATCACAATCCATGCAATGCAGTATGCAATGCAAAATTATGACATCACAATCCATGCAAAGCATCATTTAATGCAACATTATGACATCACAATCCATGCAATGCAGTATGCAATGCAAAATTATAACATCAAAATCCATGCAAAGCATCATTTAATGCAACATTATGACATCACAATCCATGCAATGCAGTATGCAATGCAAAATTATGACATCATAATCCATGCAAAGCATCATGTAATGCAAAATTATGACATCACAATCCATGCAATGCAGTATGCAATGCAAAATTATGACATCACGATCCATGCAATGCAGTATGCAATGCAAAATTATGACATCACAATCCATGCAATGCAGTATGCAATGCAAAATTATGACATCACAATCCATGCAATGCAGTATGCAATGCAAAATTATGACATCACAATCCATGCAAAGCATCATTTAATGCAACATTATGACATCACAATCCATGCAATGCAGTATGCAATGCAAAATTATGACATTACAATCCATGCAATGCAGTATGCAATGCAAAATTATGACATCACAATCCATGCAATGCAGTATGCAATGCAAAATTATGACATCATAATCCATGCAAAGCATCATTTAATGCAAAAGTATGACATCACAATCCATGAAATGCAAAATTATGACATCACAATCCATGCAATGCAGTATGCAATGCAAAATTATGACATCATAATCCATGCAAAGCATCATTTAATGCAAAGTTATGACATCACAATCCATGCAATGCAGTATGCAATGCAAAATTATGACATCACAATCCATGCAAAGCATCATTTAATGCAACATTATGACATCACAATCCATGCAATGCAGTATGCAATGCAAAATTATGACATCACAATCCATGCAATGCAGTATGCAATGCAAAATTATGACATCACAATCCATGCAATGCAGTATGCAATGCAAAATTATGACATCATAATCCATGCAAAGCATCATTTAATGCAAAATTATGACATCACAATCCATGCAATGCAGTATGCAATGCAAAATTATGACATCACAATACATGCAAAGCATCATGTAATGCAAAATTATGACATCACAATCCATGCAATGCAGTATGCAATGCAAAATTATGACATCACAATCCAAGCAATGCAGTATGCAATGCAAAATTATGACATCACAATCCATGCAAAGCATCATTTAATGCAACATTATGACATCACAATCCATGCAATGCAAAATTATGACATCACAATCCATGCAATGCAGTATGCAATGCAAAATTATGACATCATAATCCATGCAAAGCATCATTTAATGCAAAATTATGACATCACAATCCATGCAATGCAGTATGCAATGCAAAATTATGACAACATAATCCATGCAAAGCATCATTTAATGCTAAAGTATGACATCACAATCCATGCAATGCAGTATGCAATGCAAAATTATGACATCACAATCCATGCAATGCAGTATGCAATGCAAAATTATGACATCACAATCCATGCAATGCAGTATGCAATGCAAAATTATGACATCACAATCCATGCAATGCAGTATGCAATGCAAAATTATGACATCACAATCCATGCAAAGCATCATTTAATGCAACATTATGACATCACAATCCATGCAATGCAGTATGCAATGCAAAATTATGACATCACAATCCATGCAATGCAGTATGCAATGCAAAATTATGACATCACAATCCATGCAATGCAGTATGCAATGCAAAATATTGACATCACAATCCATGCAAAGCATCATTTAATGCAACATTATGACATCACGATCCATGCAATACAGTATGCAATGCAAAATTATGACATCACAATCCATGCAATGCAGTATGCAATGCAAAATTATGACATCACAATCCATGCAATGCAGTATGCAATGCAAAATTATGACATCACAATCCATGCAAAGCATCATTTAATGCAACATTATGACATCACAATCCATGCAATGCAGTATGCAATGCAAAATTATGACATTACAATCCATGCAATGCAGTATGCAATGCAAAATTATGACATCACAATCCATGCAATGCAGTATGCAATGCAAAATTATGACATCATAATCCATGCAAAGCATCATTTAATGCAAAAGTATGACATCACAATCCATGAAATGCAAAATTATGACATCACAATCCATGCAATGCAGTATGCAATGCAAAATTATGACATCATAATCCATGCAAAGCATCATTTAATGCAAAGTTATGACATCACAATCCATGCAATGCAGTATGCAATGCAAAATTATGACATCACAATCCATGCAAAGCATCATTTAATGCAACATTATGACATCACAATCCATGCAATGCAGTATGCAATGCAAAATTATGACATCACAATCCATGCAATGCAGTATGCAATGCAAAATTGTGACATCACAATCCATGCAATGCAGTATGCAATGCAAAATTATGACATCATAATCCATGCAAAGCATCATTTAATGCAAAATTATGACATCACAATCCAAGCAATGCAGTATGCAATGCAAAATTATGACATCACAATCCATGCAAAGCATCATTTAATGCAACATTATGACATCACAATCCATGCAATGCAGTATGCAATGCAAAATTATGACATCACAATCCATGCAATGCAGTATGCAATGCAAAATTATGACATCATAATCCATGCAAAGCATCATTTAATGCAAAATTATGACATCACAATCCATGCAATGCAGTATGCAATGCAAAATTATGACATCACAATACATGCAAAGCATCATGTAATGCAAAATTATGACATCACAATCCATGCAATGCAGTATGCAATGCAAAATTATGACATCACAATCCAAGCAATGCAGTATGCAATGCAAAATTATGACATCACAATCCATGCAAAGCATCATTTAATGCAACATTATGACATCACAATCCATGCAATGCAAAATTATGACATCACAATCCATGCAATGCAGTATGCAATGCAAAATTATGACATCATAATCCATGCAAAGCATCATTTAATGCAAAATTATGACATCACAATCCATGCAATGCAGTATGCAATGCAAAATTATGACAACATAATCCATGCAAAGCATCATTTAATGCTAAAGTATGACATCACAATCCATGCAATGCAGTATGCAATGCAAAATTATGACATCACAATCCATGCAATGCAGTATGCAATGCAAAATTATGACATCACAATCCATGCAATGCAGTATGCAATGCAAAATTATGACATCACAATCCATGCAATGCAGTATGCAATGCAAAATTATGACATCACAATCCATGCAAAGCATCATTTAATGCAACATTATGACATCACAATCCATGCAATGCAGTATGCAATGCAAAATTATGACATCACAATCCATGCAATGCAGTATGCAATGCAAAATTATGACATCACAATCCATGCAATGCAGTATGCAATGCAAAATATTGACATCACAATCCATGCAAAGCATCATTTAATGCAACATTATGACATCACGATCCATGCAATACAGTATGCAATGCAAAATTATGACATCACAATCCATGCAATGCAGTATGCAATGCAAAATTATGACATCACAATCCATGCAATGCAGTATGCAATGCAAAATTATGACATCACAATCCATGCAAAGCATCATTTAATGCAACATTATGACATCACAATCCATGCAATGCAGTATGCAATGCAAAATTATGACATTACAATCCATGCAATGCAGTATGCAATGCAAAATTATGACATCACAAACCATGCAATGCAGTATGCAATGCAAAATTATGACATCATAATCCATGCAAAGCATCATTTAATGCAAAAGTATGACATCACAATCCATGAAATGCAAAATTATGACATCACAATCCATGCAATGCAGTATGCAATGCAAAATTATGACATCATAATCCATGCAAAGCATCATTTAATGCAAAGTTATGACATCACAATCCATGCAATGCAGTATGCAATGCAAAATTATGACATCACAATCCATGCAAAGCATCATTTAATGCAACATTATGACATCACAATCCATGCAATGCAGTATGCAATGCAAAATTATGACATCACAATCCATGCAATGCAGTATGCAATGCAAAATTGTGACATCACAATCCATGCAATGCAGTATGCAATGCAAAATTATGACATCATAATCCATGCAAAGCATCATTTAATGCAAAATTATGACATCACAATCCAAGCAATGCAGTATGCAATGCAAAATTATGACATCACAATCCATGCAAAGCATCATTTAATGCAACATTATGACATCACAATCCATGCAATGCAGTATGCAATGCAAAATTCTGACATCACAATCCATGCAATGCAGTATGCAATGTAAAATTATGACATCACAATCCATGCAATGCAGTATGCAATGCAAAATTATGACATCATAATCCATGCAAAGCATCATTTAATGCTAAAGTATGACATCACAATCCATGCAATGCAGTATGCAATGCAAAATTATGACATCACAATCCATGCAATGCAGTATGCAATGCAAAATTATGACATCATAATCCATGCAAATCATCATTTAATGCAAAAGTATGACATCACAATCCATGCAATGCAAAATTATGCCATCACAATCCATGCAATGCAGTATGCAATGCAAAATTATGACATCATAATCCATGCAAAGCATCATTTAATGCAAAATTATGACATCACAATCCATGCAATGCAGTATGCAATGCAAAATTATGACATCACAATCCATGCAATGCAGTATGCAATGCAAAATTATGACATCATAATCCATGCAAAGCATCATTTAATGCTAAAGTATGACATCACAATCCATGCAATGCAGTATGCAATGCAAAATTATGATATCACAATCCATGCAATGCAGTATGCAATGCAAAATTATGACATCATAATCCATGCAAAACATCATTTAATGCAAAATTATGAAATCACAATCCATGCAATGCAGTATGCAATGCAAAATTATGACATCATAATCCATGCAAAGCATCATTTAATGCAAAAGTATGACATCACAATCCATGCAATGCAAAATTATGACATCACAATCCATGCAATGCAGTATGCAATGCAAAATTATGACATCATAATCCATGCAAAGCATCATTTAATGCAAAATTATGACATCACAATCCATGCAATGCAGTATGCAATGCAAAATTATGACATCACAATCCATGCAAAGCATCATTTAATGCAACATTATGACATCACAATCCATGCAATGCAGTATGCAATGCAAAATTATGACATCATAATCCATGCAAAGCATCATTTAATGCAACATTATGACATCACAATCCATGCAATGCAGTATGCAATGCAAAATTATGACATCATAATCCATGCAAAGCATCATGTAATGCAAAATTATGACATCATAATCCATGCAAAGCATCATTTAATGCTAAAGTATGACATCACAATCCATGCAATGCAGTATGCAATGCAAAATTATGATATTACAATCCATGCAATGCAGTATGCAATGCAAAATTATGACATCATAATCCATGCAAAACATCATTTAATGCAAAATTATGAAATCACAATCCATGCAATGCAGTATGCAATGCAAAATTATGACATCATAATCCATGCAAAGCATCATTTAATGCAAAAGTATGACATCACAATCCATGCAATGCAAAATTATGACATCACAATCCATGCAATGCAGTATGCAATGCAAAATTATGACATCATAATCCATGCAAAGCATCATTTAATGCAAAATTATGACATCACAATCCATGCAATGCAGTATGCAATGCAAAATTATGACATCACAATCCATGCAAAGCATCATTTAATGCAACATTATGACATCACAATCCATGCAATGCAGTATGCAATGCAAAATTATGACATCACAATCCATGCAATGCAGTATGCAATGCAAAATTATGACATCACAATCCATGCAATGCAGTATGCAATGCAAAATTATGACATCATAATCCATGCAAAGCATCATTTAATGCAAAATTATGACATCACAATCCATGCAATGCAGTATGCAATGCAAAATTATGACATCACAATACATGCAAAGCATCATGTAATGCAAAATTATGACATCACAATCCATGCAATGCAGTATGCAATGCAAAATTATGACATCACAATCCAAGCAATGCAGTATGCAATGCAAAATTATGACATCACAATCCATGCAAAGCATCATTTAATGCAACATTATGACATCACAATCCATGCAATGCAAAATTATGACATCACAATCCATGCAATGCAGTATGCAATGCAAAATTATGACATCATAATCCATGCAAAGCATCATTTAATGCAAAATTATGACATCACAATCCATGCAATGCAGTATGCAATGCAAAATTATGACAACATAATCCATGCAAAGCATCATTTAATGCTAAAGTATGACATCACAATCCATGCAATGCAGTATGCAATGCAAAATTATGACATCACAATCCATGCAATGCAGTATGCAATGCAAAATTATGACATCACAATCCATGCAATGCAGTATGCAATGCAAAATTATGACATCACAATCCATGCAATGCAGTATGCAATGCAAAATTATGACATCACAATCCATGCAAAGCATCATTTAATGCAACATTATGACATCACAATCCATGCAATGCAGTATGCAATGCAAAATTATGACATCACAATCCATGCAATGCAGTATGCAATGCAAAATTATGACATCACAATCCATGCAATGCAGTATGCAATGCAAAATATTGACATCACAATCCATGCAAAGCATCATTTAATGCAACATTATGACATCACAATCCATGCAATACAGTATGCAATGCAAAATTATGACATCACAATCCATGCAATGCAGTATGCAATGCAAAATTATGACATCACAATCCATGCAATGCAGTATGCAATGCAAAATTATGACATCACAATCCATGCAAAGCATCATTTAATGCAACATTATGACATCACAATCCATGCAATGCAGTATGCAATGCAAAATTATGACATTACAATCCATGCAATGCAGTATGCAATGCAAAATTATGACATCACAATCCATGCAATGCAGTATGCAATGCAAAATTATGACATCATAATCCATGCAAAGCATCATTTAATGCAAAGGTATGACATCACAATCCATGAAATGCAAAATTATGACATCACAATCCATGCAATGCAGTATGCAATGCAAAATTATGACATCATAATCCATGCAAAGCATCATTTAATGCAAAGTTATGACATCACAATCCATGCAATGCAGTATGCAATGCAAAATTATGACATCACAATCCATGCAAAGCATCATTTAATGCAACATTATGACATCACAATCCATGCAATGCAGTATGCAATGCAAAATTATGACATCACAATCCATGCAATGCAGTATGCAATGCAAAATTATGACATCACAATCCATGCAATGCAGTATGCAATGCAAAATTATGACATCATAATCCATGCAAAGCATCATTTAATGCAAAATTATGACATCACAATCCATGCAATGCAGTATGCAATGCAAAATTATGACATCACAATACATGCAAAGCATCATGTAATGCAAAATTATGACATCACAATCCATGCAATGCAGTATGCAATGCAAAATTATGACATCACAATCCATGCAAAGCATCATTTAATGCAACATTATGACATCACAATCCATGCAATGCAAAATTATGACATCACAATCCATGCAATGCAGTATGCAATGCAAAATTATGACATCATAATCCATGCAAAGCATCATTTAATGCAAAATTATGACATCACAATCCATGCAATGCAGTATGCAATGCAAAATTATGACAACATAATCCATGCAAAGCATCATTTAATGCTAAAGTATGACATCACAATCCATGCAATGCAGTATGCAATGCAAAATTATGACATCACAATCCATGCAATGCAGTATGCAATGCAAAATTATGACATCATAATCCATGCAAAGCATCATTTAATGCAAAACTATGAAATCACAATCCATGCAATGCAGTATGCAATGCAAAATTATGACATCACAATCCATGCAAAGCATCATGTAATGCAAAATTATGACATCACAATCCATGCAATGCAGTATGCAATGCAAAATTATGACATCACAATCCAAGCAATGCAGTATGCAATGCAAAATTATGACATCACAATCCATGCAAAGCATCATTTAATGCAACATTATGACATCACAATCCATGCAATGCAGTATGCAATGCAAAACTCTGACATCACAATCCATGCAATGCAGTATGCAATGCAAAATTATGACATCACAATCCATGCAATGCAGTATGCAATGCAAAATTATGACATCACAATCCATGCAAAGCATCATTTAATGCAACATTATGACATCACAATCCATGCAATGCAGTATGCAATGCAAAATTATGACATCACAATCCATGCAATGCAGTATGCAATGCAAAATTATGACATCACAATCCATGCAATGCAGTATGCAATGCAAAATTATGACATCACAATCCATGCAAAGCATCATTTTATGCAACATTATGACATCACAATCCATGCAATGCAGTATGCAATGCAAAATTATGACATCACAATCCATGCAATGCAGTATGCAATGCAAAATTATGACATCACAATCCATGCAATGCAGTATGCAATGCAAAATTATGACATCATAATCCATGCAAAGCATCATTTAATGCAAAATTATGACATCACAATCCATGCAATGCAGTATGCAATGCAAAATTATGACATCACAATCCATGCAATGCAGTATGCAATGCAAAATTATGACATCACAATCCATGCAAAGCATCATTTTATGCAACATTATGACATCACAATCCATGCAATGCAGTATGCAATGCAAAATTATGACATCACAATCCATGCAATGCAGTATGCAATGCAAAATTATGACATCACAATCCATGCAATGCAGTATGCAATGCAAAATTATGACATCATAATCCATGCAAAGCATCATTTAATGCAAAATTATGACATCACAATCCATGCAATGCAGTATGCAATGCAAAATTATGACATCACAATCCATGCAATGCAGTATGCAATTCAAAATTATGACATCACAATCCATGCAAAGCATCATTTAATGCAAAAGTATGACATCACAAGCCATGCAATGCAAAATTATGACATCACAATCCATGCAATGCAGTATGCAATGCAAAATTATGACATCATAATCCATGCAAAGCATCATTTAATGCAAAATTATGACATCACAATCCATGCAATGCAGTATGCAATGCAAAATTATGACATCACAATCCTTGCAAAGCATCATTTAATGCAACATTATGACATTACAATCCATGCAATGCAGTATGCAATGCAAAATTATGACATCACAATCCATGCAATGCAGTATGCAATGCAAAATTATGACATCACAATCCATGCAAAGCATCATTTAATGCAACATTATGACATCACAATCCATGCAATGCAGTATGCAATGCAAAATTATGACATCACAATCCATGCAATGCAGTATGCAATGCAAAATTATGACATCACAATCTATGCAATGCAGTATGCAATGCAAAATTATGACATCATAATCCATGCAAAGCATCATTTAATGCAAAAGTATGACATCACAATCCATGCAATGCAAAATTATGACATCACAATCCATGCAATGCAGTATGCAATGCAAAATTATGACATCACAATCCATGCAATGCAGTATGCAATGCAAAATTATGACATCACAATCCATGCAAAGCATCATTTAATGCAACATTATGACATCACGATCCATGCAATGCAGTATGCAATGCAAAATTATGACATCACAATCCATGCAATGCAGTATGCAATGCAAAATTATGACATCACAATCCATGCAATGCAGTATGCAATGCAAAATTATGACATCACAATCCATGCAAAGCATCATTTAATGCAACATTATGACATCACAATCCATGCAATGCAGTATGCAATGCAAAATTATGACATTACAATCCATGCAATGCAGTATGCAATGCAAAATTATGACATCACAATCCATGCAATGCTGTATGCAATGCAAAATTATGACATCATAATCCATGCAAAGCATCATTTAATGCAAAAGTATGACATCACAATCCATGAAATGCAAAATTATGACATCACAATCCATGCAATGCAGTATGCAATGCAAAATTATGACATCATAATCCATGCAAAGCATCATTTAATGCAAAGTTATGACATCACAATCCATGCAATGCAGTATGCAATGCAAAATTATGACATCACAATCCATGCAAAGCATCATTTAATGCAACATTATGACATCACAATCCATGCAATGCAGTATGCAATGCAAAATTATGACATCACAATCCATGCAATGCAGTATGCAATGCAAAATTATGACATCACAATCCATGCAATGCAGTATGCAATGCAAAATTATGACATCATAATCCATGCAAAGCATCATTTAATGCAAAATTATGACATCACAATCCATGCAATGCAGTATGCAATGCAAAATTATGACATCACAATACATGCAAAGCATCATGTAATGCAAAATTATGACATCACAATCCATGCAATGCAGTATGCAATGCAAAATTATGACATCACAATCCAAGCAATGCAGTATGCAATGCAAAATTATGACATCACAATCCATGCAAAGCATCATTTAATGCAACATTATGACATCACAATCCATGCAATTCAAAATTATGACATCACAATCCATGCAATGCAGTATGCAATGCAAAATTATGACATCATAATCCATGCAAAGCATCATTTAATGCAAAATTATGACATCACAATCCATGCAATGCAGTATGCAATGCAAAATTATGACAACATAATCCATGCAAAGCATCATTTAATGCTAAAGTATGACATCACAATCCATGCAATGCAGTATGCAATGCAAAATTATGACATCACAATCCATGCAATGCAGTATGCAATGCAAAATTATGACATCATAATCCATGCAAAGCATCATTTAATGCAAAATTATGACATCACAATCCAAGCAATGCAGTATGCAATGCAAAATTATGACATCACAATCCATGCAAAGCATCATTTAATGCAACATTATGACATCACAATCCATGCAATGCAGTATGCAATGCAAAATTCTGACATCACAATCCATGCAATGCAGTATGCAATGCAAAATTATGACATCACAATCCATGCAATGCAGTATGCAATGCAAAATTATGACATCATAATCCATGCAAAGCATCATTTAATGCTAAAGTATGACATCACAATCCATGCAATGCAAAATTATGCCATCACAATCCATGCAATGCAGTATGCAATGCAAAATTATGACATCATAATCCATGCAAAGCATCATTTAATGCAAAATTATGACATCACAATCCATGCAATGCAGTATGCAATGCAAAATTATGACATCACAATCCATGCAAAGCATCATTTAATGCAACATTATGACATCACAATCCATGCAATGCAAAATTATGACATCACAATCCATGCAATGCAGTATGCAATGCAAAATTATGACATCATAATCCATGCAAAGCATCATTTAATGCAAAATTATGACATCACAATCCATGCAATGCAGTATGCAATGCAAAATTATGACAACATAATCCATGCAAAGCATCATTTAATGCTAAAGTATGACATCACAATCCATGCAATGCAGTATGCAATGCAAAATTATGACATCACAATCCATGCAATGCAGTATGCAATGCAAAATTATGACATCATAATCCATGCAAAGCATCATTTAATGCAAAACTATGAAATCACAATCCATGCAATGCAGTATGCAATGCAAAATTATGACATCACAATCCATGCAAAGCATCATGTAATGCAAAATTATGACATCACAATCCATGCAATGCAGTATGCAATGCAAAATTATGACATCACAATCCAAGAAATGCAGTATGCAATGCAAAATTATGACATCACAATCCATGCAAAGCATCATTTAATGCAACATTATGACATCACAATCCATGCAATGCAGTATGCAATGCTAAACTCTGACATCACAATCCATGCAATGCAGTATGCAATGCAAAATTATGACATCACAATCCATGCAATGCAGTATGCAATGCAAAATTATGACATCACAATCCATGCAAAGCATCATTTAATGCAACATTATGACATCACAATCCATGCAATGCAGTATGCAATGCAAAATTATGACATCACAATCCATGCAATGCAGTATGCAATGCAAAATTATGACATCACAATCCATGCAATGCAGTATGCAATGCAAAATTATGACATCACAATCCATGCAAAGCATCATTTAATGCAACATTATGACATCACAATCCATGCAATGCAGTATGCAATGCAAAACTCTGACATCACAATCCATGCAATGCAGTATGCAATGCAAAATTATGACATCACAATCCATGCAATGCAGTATGCAATTCAAAATTATGACATCATAATCCATGCAAAGCATCATTTAATGCAAAATTATGACATCACAATCCATGCAATGCAGTATGCAATGCAAAATTATGACATCACAATCCATGCAATGCAGTATGCAATGCAAAATTATGACATCATAATCCATGCAAAGCATCATTTAATGCAAAATTATGACATCACAATCCATGCAATGCAGTATGCAATGCAAAATTATGACATCACAATACATGCAAAGCATCATGTAATGCAAAATTATGACATCACAATCCATGCAATGCAGTATGCAATGCAAAATTATGACATCACAATCCAAGCAATGCAGTATGCAATGCAAAATTATGACATCACAATCCATGCAAAGCATCATTTAATGCAACATTATGACATCACAATCCATGCAATTCAAAATTATGACATCACAATCCATGCAATGCAGTATGCAATGCAAAATTATGACATCATAATCCATGCAAAGCATCATTTAATGCAAAATTATGACATCACAATCCATGCAATGCAGTATGCAATGCAAAATTATGACAACATAATCCATGCAAAGCATCATTTAATGCTAAAGTATGACATCACAATCCATGCAATGCAGTATGCAATGCAAAATTATGACATCACAATCCATGCAATGCAGTATGCAATGCAAAATTATGACATCACAATCCAAGCAATGCAGTATGCAATGCAAAATTATGACATCACAATCCATGCAAAGCATCATTTAATGCAACATTATGACATCACAATCCATGCAATGCAGTATGCAATGCAAAATTCTGACATCACAATCCATGCAATGCAGTATGCAATGCAAAATTATGACATCACAATCCATGCAATGCAGTATGCAATGCAAAATTATGACATCATAATCCATGCAAAGCATCATTTAATGCTAAAGTATGACATCACAATCCATGCAATGCAAAATTATGCCATCACAATCCATGCAATGCAGTATGCAATGCAAAATTATGACATCATAATCCATGCAAAGCATCATTTAATGCAAAATTATGACATCACAATCCATGCAATGCAGTATGCAATGCAAAATTATGACATCACAATCCATGCAATGCAGTATGCAATGCAAAATTATGACATCACAATCCATGCAATGCAGTATGCAATGCAAAATTATGACATCACAATCCATGCAAAGCATCATTTAATGCAACATTATGACATCACAATCCATGCAATGCAGTATGCAATGCAAAATTATGACATCACAATCCATGCAATGCAGTATGCAATGCAAAATTATGACATCACAATCCATGCAATGCAGTATGCAATGCAAAATATTGACATCACAATCCATGCAAAGCATCATTTAATGCAACATTATGACATCACAATCCATGCAATACAGTATGCAATGCAAAATTATGACATCACAATCCATGCAATGCAGTATGCAATGCAAAATTATGACATCACAATCCATGCAATGCAGTATGCAATGCAAAATTATGACATCACAATCCATGCAAAGCATCATTTAATGCAACATTATGACATCACAATCCATGCAATGCAGTATGCAATGCAAAATTATGACATTACAATCCATGCAATGCAGTATGCAATGCAAAATTATGACATCACAATCCATGCAATGCAGTATGCAATGCAAAATTATGACATCATAATCCATGCAAAGCATCATTTAATGCAACATTATGACATCACAATCCATGCAATGCAAAATTATGCCATCACAATCCATGCAATGCAGTATGCAATGCAAAATTATGACAACATAATCCATGCAAAGCATCATTTAATGCTAAAGTATGACATCACAATCCATGCAATGCAGTATGCAATGCAAAATTATGACATCACAATCCATGCAATGCAGTATGCAATGCAAAATTATGACATCACAATCCAAGCAATGCAGTATGCAATGCAAAATTATGACATCACAATCCATGCAAAGCATCATTTAATGCAACATTATGACATCACAATCCATGCAATGCAGTATGCAATGCAAAATTCTGACATCACAATCCATGCAATGCAGTATGCAATGCAAAATTATGACATCACAATCCATGCAATGCAGTATGCAATGCAAAATTATGACATCATAATCCATGCAAAGCATCATTTAATGCTAAAGTATGACATCACAATCCATGCAATGCAAAATTATGCCATCACAATCCATGCAATGCAGTATGCAATGCAAAATTATGACATCATAATCCATGCAAAGCATCATTTAATGCAAAATTATGACATCACAATCCATGCAATGCAGTATGCAATGCAAAATTATGACATCACAATCCATGCAATGCAGTATGCAATGCAAAATTATGACATCACAATCCATGCAATGCAGTATGCAATGCAAAATTATGACATCACAATCCATGCAAAGCATCATTTAATGCAACATTATGACATCACAATCCATGCAATGCAGTATGCAATGCAAAATTATGACATCACAATCCATGCAATGCAGTATGCAATGCAAAATTATGACATCACAATCCATGCAATGCAGTATGCAATGCAAAATATTGACATCACAATCCATGCAAAGCATCATTTAATGCAACATTATGACATCACAATCCATGCAATACAGTATGCAATGCAAAATTATGACATCACAATCCATGCAATGCAGTATGCAATGCAAAATTATGACATCACAATCCATGCAATGCAGTATGCAATGCAAAATTATGACATCACAATCCATGCAAAGCATCATTTAATGCAACATTATGACATCACAATCCATGCAATGCAGTATGCAATGCAAAATTATGACATTACAATCCATGCAATGCAGTATGCAATGCAAAATTATGACATCACAATCCATGCAATGCAGTATGCAATGCAAAATTATGACATCATAATCCATGCAAAGCATCATTTAATGCAACATTATGACATCACAATCCATGCAATGCAAAATTATGCCATCACAATCCATGCAATGCAGTATGCAATGCAAAATTATGACATCACAATCCATGCAAAGCATCATTTAATGCAACATTATGACATCACAATCCATGCAATGCAAAATTATGACATCACAATCCATGCAATGCAGTATGCAATGCAAAATTATGACATCATAATCCATGCAAAGCATCATTTAATGCAAAATTATGACATCACAATCCATGCAATGCAGTATGCAATGCAAAATTATGACAACATAATCCATGCAAAGCATCATTTAATGCTAAAGTATGACATCACAATCCATGCAATGCAGTATGCAATGCAAAATTATGACATCACAATACATGCAAAGCATCATGTAATGCAAAATTATGACATCACAATCCATGCAATGCAGTATGCAATGCAAAATTATGACATCACAATCCATGCAAAGCATCATTTAATGCAACATTATGACATCACAATCCATGCAATGCAAAATTATGACATCACAATCCATGCAATGCAGTATGCAATGCAAAATTATGACATCATAATCCATGCAAAGCATCATTTAATGCAAAATTATGACATCACAATCCATGCAATGCAGTATGCAATGCAAAATTATGACAACATAATCCATGCAAAGCATCATTTAATGCTAAAGTATGACATCACAATCCATGCAATGCAGTATGCAATGCAAAATTATGACATCACAATCCATGCAATGCAGTATGCAATGCAAAATTATGACATCATAATCCATGCAAAGCATCATTTAATGCAAAACTATGAAATCACAATCCATGCAATGCAGTATGCAATGCAAAATTATGACATCACAATCCATGCAAAGCATCATGTAATGCAAAATTATGACATCACAATCCATGCAATGCAGTATGCAATGCAAAATTATGACATCACAATCCAAGCAATGCAGTATGCAATGCAAAATTATGACATCACAATCCATGCAAAGCATCATTTAATGCAACATTATGACATCACAATCCATGCAATGCAGTATGCAATGCAAAACTCTGACATCACAATCCATGCAATGCAGTATGCAATGCAAAATTATGACATCACAATCCATGCAATGCAGTATGCAATGCAAAATTATGACATCACAATCCATGCAAAGCATCATTTAATGCAACATTATGACATCACAATCCATGCAATGCAGTATGCAATGCAAAATTATGACATCACAATCCATGCAATGCAGTATGCAATGCAAAATTATGACATCACAATCCATGCAATGCAGTATGCAATGCAAAATTATGACATCACAATCCATGCAAAGCATCATTTTATGCAACATTATGACATCACAATCCATGCAATGCAGTATGCAATGCAAAATTATGACATCACAATCCATGCAATGCAGTATGCAATGCAAAATTATGACATCACAATCCATGCAATGCAGTATGCAATGCAAAATTATGACATCATAATCCATGCAAAGCATCATTTAATGCAAAATTATGACATCACAATCCATGCAATGCAGTATGCAATGCAAAATTATGACATCACAATCCATGCAATGCAGTATGCAATGCAAAATTATGACATCACAATCCATGCAAAGCATCATTTTATGCAACATTATGACATCACAATCCATGCAATGCAGTATGCAATGCAAAATTATGACATCACAATCCATGCAATGCAGTATGCAATGCAAAATTATGACATCACAATCCATGCAATGCAGTATGCAATGCAAAATTATGACATCATAATCCATGCAAAGCATCATTTAATGCAAAATTATGACATCACAATCCATGCAATGCAGTATGCAATGCAAAATTATGACATCACAATCCATGCAATGCAGTATGCAATTCAAAATTATGACATCACAATCCATGCAAAGCATCATTTAATGCAAAAGTATGACATCACAAGCCATGCAATGCAAAATTATGACATCACAATCCATGCAATGCAGTATGCAATGCAAAATTATGACATCATAATCCATGCAAAGCATCATTTAATGCAAAATTATGACATCACAATCCATGCAATGCAGTATGCAATGCAAAATTATGACATCACAATCCTTGCAAAGCATCATTTAATGCAACATTATGACATTACAATCCATGCAATGCAGTATGCAATGCAAAATTATGACATCACAATCCATGCAATGCAGTATGCAATGCAAAATTATGACATCACAATCCATGCAAAGCATCATTTAATGCAACATTATGACATCACAATCCATGCAATGCAGTATGCAATGCAAAATTATGACATCACAATCCATGCAATGCAGTATGCAATGCAAAATTATGACATCACAATCTATGCAATGCAGTATGCAATGCAAAATTATGACATCATAATCCATGCAAAGCATCATTTAATGCAAAAGTATGACATCACAATCCATGCAATGCAAAATTATGACATCACAATCCATGCAATGCAGTATGCAATGCAAAATTATGACATCACAATCCATGCAATGCAGTATGCAATGCAAAATTATGACATCACAATCCATGCAAAGCATCATTTAATGCAACATTATGACATCACGATCCATGCAATGCAGTATGCAATGCAAAATTATGACATCACAATCCATGCAATGCAGTATGCAATGCAAAATTATGACATCACAATCCATGCAATGCAGTATGCAATGCAAAATTATGACATCACAATCCATGCAAAGCATCATTTAATGCAACATTATGACATCACAATCCATGCAATGCAGTATGCAATGCAAAATTATGACATTACAATCCATGCAATGCAGTATGCAATGCAAAATTATGACATCACAATCCATGCAATGCTGTATGCAATGCAAAATTATGACATCATAATCCATGCAAAGCATCATTTAATGCAAAAGTATGACATCACAATCCATGAAATGCAAAATTATGACATCACAATCCATGCAATGCAGTATGCAATGCAAAATTATGACATCATAATCCATGCAAAGCATCATTTAATGCAAAGTTATGACATCACAATCCATGCAATGCAGTATGCAATGCAAAATTATGACATCACAATCCATGCAAAGCATCATTTAATGCAACATTATGACATCACAATCCATGCAATGCAGTATGCAATGCAAAATTATGACATCACAATCCATGCAATGCAGTATGCAATGCAAAATTATGACATCACAATCCATGCAATGCAGTATGCAATGCAAAATTATGACATCATAATCCATGCAAAGCATCATTTAATGCAAAATTATGACATCACAATCCATGCAATGCAGTATGCAATGCAAAATTATGACATCACAATACATGCAAAGCATCATGTAATGCAAAATTATGACATCACAATCCATGCAATGCAGTATGCAATGCAAAATTATGACATCACAATCCAAGCAATGCAGTATGCAATGCAAAATTATGACATCACAATCCATGCAAAGCATCATTTAATGCAACATTATGACATCACAATCCATGCAATTCAAAATTATGACATCACAATCCATGCAATGCAGTATGCAATGCAAAATTATGACATCATAATCCATGCAAAGCATCATTTAATGCAAAATTATGACATCACAATCCATGCAATGCAGTATGCAATGCAAAATTATGACAACATAATCCATGCAAAGCATCATTTAATGCTAAAGTATGACATCACAATCCATGCAATGCAGTATGCAATGCAAAATTATGACATCACAATCCATGCAATGCAGTATGCAATGCAAAATTATGACATCATAATCCATGCAAAGCATCATTTAATGCAAAATTATGACATCACAATCCAAGCAATGCAGTATGCAATGCAAAATTATGACATCACAATCCATGCAAAGCATCATTTAATGCAACATTATGACATCACAATCCATGCAATGCAGTATGCAATGCAAAATTCTGACATCACAATCCATGCAATGCAGTATGCAATGCAAAATTATGACATCACAATCCATGCAATGCAGTATGCAATGCAAAATTATGACATCATAATCCATGCAAAGCATCATTTAATGCTAAAGTATGACATCACAATCCATGCAATGCAAAATTATGCCATCACAATCCATGCAATGCAGTATGCAATGCAAAATTATGACATCATAATCCATGCAAAGCATCATTTAATGCAAAATTATGACATCACAATCCATGCAATGCAGTATGCAATGCAAAATTATGACATCACAATCCATGCAAAGCATCATTTAATGCAACATTATGACATCACAATCCATGCAATGCAAAATTATGACATCACAATCCATGCAATGCAGTATGCAATGCAAAATTATGACATCATAATCCATGCAAAGCATCATTTAATGCAAAATTATGACATCACAATCCATGCAATGCAGTATGCAATGCAAAATTATGACAACATAATCCATGCAAAGCATCATTTAATGCTAAAGTATGACATCACAATCCATGCAATGCAGTATGCAATGCAAAATTATGACATCACAATCCATGCAATGCAGTATGCAATGCAAAATTATGACATCATAATCCATGCAAAGCATCATTTAATGCAAAACTATGAAATCACAATCCATGCAATGCAGTATGCAATGCAAAATTATGACATCACAATCCATGCAAAGCATCATGTAATGCAAAATTATGACATCACAATCCATGCAATGCAGTATGCAATGCAAAATTATGACATCACAATCCAAGCAATGCAGTATGCAATGCAAAATTATGACATCACAATCCATGCAAAGCATCATTTAATGCAACATTATGACATCACAATCCATGCAATGCAGTATGCAATGCTAAACTCTGACATCACAATCCATGCAATGCAGTATGCAATGCAAAATTATGACATCACAATCCATGCAATGCAGTATGCAATGCAAAATTATGACATCACAATCCATGCAAAGCATCATTTAATGCAACATTATGACATCACAATCCATGCAATGCAGTATGCAATGCAAAATTATGACATCACAATCCATGCAATGCAGTATGCAATGCAAAATTATGACATCACAATCCATGCAATGCAGTATGCAATGCAAAATTATGACATCACAATCCATGCAAAGCATCATTTAATGCAACATTATGACATCACAATCCATGCAATGCAGTATGCAATGCAAAACTCTGACATCACAATCCATGCAATGCAGTATGCAATGCAAAATTATGACATCACAATCCATGCAATGCAGTATGCAATTCAAAATTATGACATCATAATCCATGCAAAGCATCATTTAATGCAAAATTATGACATCACAATCCATGCAATGCAGTATGCAATGCAAAATTATGACATCACAATCCATGCAATGCAGTATGCAATGCAAAATTATGACATCATAATCCATGCAAAGCATCATTTAATGCAAAATTATGACATCACAATCCATGCAATGCAGTATGCAATGCAAAATTATGACATCACAATACATGCAAAGCATCATGTAATGCAAAATTATGACATCACAATCCATGCAATGCAGTATGCAATGCAAAATTATGACATCACAATCCAAGCAATGCAGTATGCAATGCAAAATTATGACATCACAATCCATGCAAAGCATCATTTAATGCAACATTATGACATCACAATCCATGCAATTCAAAATTATGACATCACAATCCATGCAATGCAGTATGCAATGCAAAATTATGACATCATAATCCATGCAAAGCATCATTTAATGCAAAATTATGACATCACAATCCAAGCAATGCAGTATGCAATGCAAAATTATGACATCACAATCCATGCAAAGCATCATTTAATGCAACATTATGACATCACAATCCATGCAATGCAGTATGCAATGCAAAATTCTGACATCACAATCCATGCAATGCAGTATGCAATGCAAAATTATGACATCACAATCCATGCAATGCAGTATGCAATGCAAAATTATGACATCATAATCCATGCAAAGCATCATTTAATGCTAAAGTATGACATCACAATCCATGCAATGCAAAATTATGCCATCACAATCCATGCAATGCAGTATGCAATGCAAAATTATGACATCATAATCCATGCAAAGCATCATTTAATGCAAAATTATGACATCACAATCCATGCAATGCAGTATGCAATGCAAAATTATGACATCACAATCCATGCAATGCAGTATGCAATGCAAAATTATGACATCACAATCCATGCAATGCAGTATGCAATGCAAAATTATGACATCACAATCCATGCAATGCAGTATGCAATGCAAAATTATGACATCACAATCCATGCAAAGCATCATTTAATGCAACATTATGACATCACAATCCATGCAATGCAGTATGCAATGCAAAATTATGACATCACAATCCATGCAATGCAGTATGCAATGCAAAATTATGACATCACAATCCATGCAATGCAGTATGCAATGCAAAATATTGACATCACAATCCATGCAAAGCATCATTTAATGCAACATTATGACATCACAATCCATGCAATACAGTATGCAATGCAAAATTATGACATCACAATCCATGCAATGCAGTATGCAATGCAAAATTATGACATCACAATCCATGCAATGCAGTATGCAATGCAAAATTATGACATCACAATCCATGCAAAGCATCATTTAATGCAACATTATGACATCACAATCCATGCAATGCAGTATGCAATGCAAAATTATGACATTACAATCCATGCAATGCAGTATGCAATGCAAAATTATGACATCACAATCCATGCAATGCAGTATGCAATGCAAAATTATGACATCATAATCCATGCAAAGCATCATTTAATGCAACATTATGACATCACAATCCATGCAATGCAAAATTATGCCATCACAATCCATGCAATGCAGTATGCAATGCAAAATTATGACATCACAATCCATGCAAAGCATCATTTAATGCAACATTATGACATCACAATCCATGCAATGCAAAATTATGACATCACAATCCATGCAATGCAGTATGCAATGCAAAATTATGACATCATAATCCATGCAAAGCATCATTTAATGCAAAATTATGACATCACAATCCATGCAATGCAGTATGCAATGCAAAATTATGACAACATAATCCATGCAAAGCATCATTTAATGCTAAAGTATGACATCACAATCCATGCAATGCAGTATGCAATGCAAAATTATGACATCACAATCCATGCAATGCAGTATGCAATGCAAAATTATGACATCATAATCCATGCAAAGCATCATTTAATGCAAAACTATGAAATCACAATCCATGCAATGCAGTATGCAATGCAAAATTATGACATCACAATCCATGCAAAGCATCATGTAATGCAAAATTATGACATCACAATCCATGCAATGCAGTATGCAATGCAAAATTATGACATCACAATCCAAGCAATGCAGTATGCAATGCAAAATTATGACATCACAATCCATGCAAAGCATCATTTAATGCAACATTATGACATCACAATCCATGCAATGCAGTATGCAATGCTAAACTCTGACATCACAATCCATGCAATGCAGTATGCAATGCAAAATTATGACATCACAATCCATGCAATGCAGTATGCAATGCAAAATTATGACATCACAATCCATGCAAAGCATCATTTAATGCAACATTATGACATCACAATCCATGCAATGCAGTATGCAATGCAAAATTATGACATCACAATCCATGCAATGCAGTATGCAATGCAAAATTATGACATCACAATCCATGCAATGCAGTATGCAATGCAAAATTATGACATCACAATCCATGCAAAGCATCATTTAATGCAACATTATGACATCACAATCCATGCAATGCAGTATGCAATGCAAAACTCTGACATCACAATCCATGCAATGCAGTATGCAATGCAAAATTATGACATCACAATCCATGCAATGCAGTATGCAATTCAAAATTATGACATCATAATCCATGCAAAGCATCATTTAATGCAAAATTATGACATCACAATCCATGCAATGCAGTATGCAATGCAAAATTATGACATCACAATCCATGCAATGCAGTATGCAATTCAAAATTATGACATCACAATCCATGCAAAGCATCATTTAATGCAAAAGTATGACATCACAATCCATGCAATGCAAAATTATGACATCACAATCCATGCAATGCAGTATGCAATGCAAAATTATGACATCATAATCCATGCAAAGCATCATTTAATGCAAAATTATGACATCACAATCCATGCAATGCAGTATGCAATGCAAAATTATGACATCACAATCCTTGCAAAGCATCATTTAATGCAACATTATGACATTACAATCCATGCAATGCAGTATGCAATGCAAAATTATGACATCACAATCCATGCAATGCAGTATGCAATGCAAAATTATGACATCACAATCCATGCAATGCAGTATGCAATGCAAAATTATGACATCACAATCCATGCAAAGCATCATTTAATGCAACATTATGACATCACAATCCATGCAATGCAGTATGCAATGCAAAATTATGACATCACAATCCATGCAATGCAGTATGCAATGCAAAATTATGACATCACAATCCATGCAATGCAGTATGCAATGCAAAATTATGACATCATAATCCATGCAAAGCATCATTTAATGCAAAAGTATGACATCACAATCCATGCAATGCAAAATTATGACATCACAATCCATGCAATGCAGTATGCAATGCAAAATTATGACATCATAATCCATGCAAAGCATCATTTAATGCAAAATTATGACATCACAATCCATGCAATGCAGTATGCAATGCAAAATTATGACATCACAATCCATGCAAAGCATCATTTAATGCAACATTATGACATCACGATCCATGCAATGCAGTATGCAATGCAAAATTATGACATCACAATCCATGCAATGCAGTATGCGATGCAAAATTATGACATCACAATCCATGCAATGCAGTATGCAATGCAAAATTATGACATCACAATCCATGCAAAGCATCATTTAATGCAACATTATGACATCACAATCCATGCAATGCAGTATGCAATGCAAAATTATGACATCACAATCCATGCAATGCAGTATGCAATGCAAAATTATGACATCACAATCCATGCAAAGCATCATTTAATGCAACATTATGACATCACGATCCATGCAATGCAGTATGCAATGCAAAATTATGACATCACAATCCATGCAATGCAGTATGCAATGCAAAATTATGACATCACAATCCATGCAATGCAGTATGCAATGCAAAATTATGACATCACAATCCATGCAAAGCATCATTTAATGCAACATTATGACATCACAATCCATGCAATGCAGTATGCAATGCAAAATTATGACATTACAATCCATGCAATGCAGTATGCAATGCAAAATTATGACATCACAATCCATGCAATGCAGTATGCAATGCAAAATTATGACATCATAATCCATGCAAAGCATCATTTAATGCAAAAGTATGACATCACAATCCATGAAATGCAAAATTATGACATCACAATCCATGCAATGCAGTATGCAATGCAAAATTATGACATCATAATCCATGCAAAGCATCATTTAATGCAAAGTTATGACATCACAATCCATGCAATGCAGTATGCAATGCAAAATTATGACATCACAATCCATGCAAAGCATCATTTAATGCAGCATTATGACATCACAATCCATGCAATGCAGTATGCAATGCAACATTATGACATCACAATCCATGCAATGCAGTATGCAATGCAAAATTATGACATCACAATCCATGCAATGCAGTATGCAATGCAAAATTATGACATCATAATCCATGCAAAGCATCATTTAATGCAAAATTATGACATCACAATCCATGCAATGCAGTATGCAATGCAAAATTATGACATCACAATACATGCAAAGCATCATGTAATGCAAAATTATGACATCACAATCCATGCAATGCAGTATGCAATGCAAAATTATGACATCACAATCCAAGCAATGCAGTATGCAATGCAAAATTATGACATCACAATCCATGCAAAGCATCATTTAATGCAACATTATGACATCACAATCCATGCAATTCAAAATTATGACATCACAATCCATGCAATGCAGTATGCAATGCAAAATTATGACATCATAATCCATGCAAAGCATCATTTAATGCAAAATTATGACATCACAATCCATGCAATGCAGTATGCAATGCAAAATTATGACAACATAATCCATGCAAAGCATCATTTAATGCTAAAGTATGACATCACAATCCATGCAATGCAGTATGCAATGCAAAATTATGACATCACAATCCATGCAATGCAGTATGCAATGCAAAATTATGACATCATAATCCATGCAAAGCATCATTTAATGCAAAATTATGACATCACAATCCAAGCAATGCAGTATGCAATGCAAAATTATGACATCACAATCCATGCAAAGCATCATTTAATGCAACATTATGACATCACAATCCATGCAATGCAGTATGCAATGCAAAATTCTGACATCACAATCCATGCAATGCAGTATGCAATGCAAAATTATGACATCACAATCCATGCAATGCAGTATGCAAAGCAAAATTATGACATCATAATCCATGCAAAGCATCATTTAATGCTAAAGTATGACATCACAATCCATGCAATGCAGTATGCAATGCAAAATTATGACATCACAATCCATGCAATGCAGTATGCAATGCAAAATTATGACATCATAATCCATGCAAATCATCATTTAATGCAAAAGTATGACATCACAATCCATGCAATGCAAAATTATGCCATCACAATCCATGCAATGCAGTATGCAATGCAAAATTATGACATCATAATCCATGCAAAGCATCATTTAATGCAAAATTATGACATCACAATCCATGCAATGCAGTATGCAATGCAAAATTATGACATCACAATCCATGCAATGCAGTATGCAATGCAAAATTATGACATCATAATCCATGCAAAGCATCATTTAATGCTAAAGTATGACATCACAATCCATGCAATGCAGTATGCAATGCAAAATTATGACATCACAATCCATGCAATGCAGTATGCAATGCAAAATTATGACATCATAATCCATGCAAAACATCATTTAATGCAAAATTATGACATCACAATCCATGCAATGCAAAATTATGACATCACAATCCATGCAATGCAGTATGCAATGCAAAATTATGACATCATAATCCATGCAAAGCATCATTTAATGCAAAATTATGACATCACAATCCATGCAATGCAGTATGCAATGCAAAATTATGACATCATAATCCATGCAAAGCATCATTTAATGCTAAAGTATGACATCACAATCCATGCAATGCAGTATGCAATGCAAAATTATGACATCACAATCCATGCAATGCAGTATGCAATGCAAAATTATGACATCATAATCCATGCAAAGCATCATTCAATGCAAAAGTATGACATCACAATCCATGCAATGCAGTATGCAATGCAAAATTATGACATCACAATCCATGCAAAGCATCATTCAATGCAAAAGTATGACATCACAATCCATGCAATGCAAAATTATGACATCATAATCCATGCAAAGCATCATTTAATGCTAAAGTATGACATCACAATCCATGCAATGCAGTATGCAATGCAAAATTATGACATCACAATCCATGCAATGCATCATTTAATGCAACATTATGACATCACAATCCATGCAATGCAGTATGCAATGCAAAATTATGACATCACAATCCATGCAATGTAGTATGCAATGCAAAATTATGACATCACAATCCATGCAATGCAGTATGCAATGCAAAATTATGACATCATAATCCATGCAAAGCATCATTTAATGCAAAATTATGACATCACAATCCATGCAAAGCATCATTTAATGCAAAAGTATGACATCACAATCCATGCAATGCAAAATTATGACATCACAATCCATGCAATGCAGTATGCAATGCAAAATTATGACATCATAATCCATGCAAATCATCATTTAATGCAAAATTATGACATCACAATCCATGCAAGCAGTATGCAATGCAAAATTATGACATCACAATCCATGCAATGCAGTATGCAATGCAAAATTATGACATCATAATCCATGCAAAGCATCATTTAATGCAAAATTATGACATCACAATCCATGCAATGCAGTATGCAATGCAAAATTATGACATCATAATCCATGCAAAGCATCATTTAATGCAAAATTATGACATCACAATCCATGCAAAGCATCATTTAATGCAAAAGTATGACATCACAATCCATGCAATGCAAAATTATGACATCACAATCCATGCAATGCAGTATGCAATGCAAAATTATGACATCATAATCCATGCAAAGTATCATTTAATGCAAAATTATGACATCACAATCCATGCAATGCAGTATGCAATGCAAAATTATGACATCACAATCCATGCAAAGCATCATTTAATGCAACATTATGACATCACAATCCATGCAATGCAGTATGCAATGCAAAATTATGACATCACAATCCATGCAATGCAGTATGCAATGCAAAATTATGACATCATTATCCATGC
>NW_026970198.1:300000-398019 GCF_028390025.1 Pseudophryne corroboree | reverse complement strand
GGCACTTTTGATATTTTCATTTTTTGACCAAAATCGACAGGTCCGGGGCTTAGGGAATTTCTCATATGCCACAAAACGGTTGAAGCTCCTGTTCAAAAATAATGCTCCGAAATCAACTTCTGTCACCTTAGTGATACATTTTGGGATTGTACCTAAAGTTTAAAGCAGAAATTTGGGCACTTTTGATATTTTCATTTTTGACCAAAATCGACAGGTCCGGGGCTTAGGGAATTTCTCATATGCCACAAAACGTTTGAAGCTCCTGTTCAAAAATGATGCTCCGAAATCAACTTCTGTCACCTTAGTGATTCATTTTGGGATAGTACCTAAAGTTTAAAGCTGAAATTGGGGCACTTTTGACATTTTCATTTTTGACCAAAATTGACAGGTCCGGGGCTTAGGGAATTTCTCATATGCCACAAAACGGTTGAAGCTCCTGTTCAAAAATGATGCTCCGAATCAACTTCTGTCACCTTAGTGATACATTCTGGGATAGTACCTAAAGTTTAAAGCAGAAATTGGGGCACTTTTGAAATTTTCATTTTTGACCAAAATCGACAGGTCCAGGGCTTAGGGAATTTCTCATATGCTACAAAACGGTTGAAGCTCCTGTTCAAAAATGATGCTCCGAAATCAACTTCTGTCACCTTAGTGATACATTTTGGGATAGTACCTAAAGTTTAAAGCAGAAATTGGGGCACATTTGACATTTTCATTTTTGACCAAAATCGACAGGTACGGGCTTAGGGAATTTCTCATATGCCACAAAACGGTTGAAGCTCCTGTTCAAAAATAATGCTCCGAAATAAACTTCTGTCACCTTAGTGATACATTTGGGATAGTACCTAAAGTTTAAAGCAGAAATTGGGGTACTTTTGACATTTTCATTTTTGACCAAAATCGACAGGTCCGGTGCTTAGGGAATTTCTCATATGCCACAAAACGGTTGAAGCTCCTGTTCAAAAATGATGCTCCGAAATCAACTTCTGTCACCTTAGTGATACATTTTGGGATAGTACCTAAAGTTTAAAGCAGAAATTGGGGCACTTTTGAATTTTCATTTTTGACCAAAATCGACAGGTCCGGGGCTTAGGGAATTTCTCATATGCCACAAAACGGTTGAAGCTCCTGTTCAAAAATAATGCTCCGAAATCAACTTCTGTCACCTTAGTGATACATTCTGGGATAGTACCTAAAGTTTAAAGCAGAAATTGGGGCACTTTTGAAGTTTTCATTTTTGACCAAAATCGACAGGTCCGGGGCTTAGGGAATTTCTCATATGCCACATAACGGTTGAAGCTCCTGTTCAAAAATGATGCTCCGAAATCAACTTCTGTCACCTTAGTGATACATTTTGGGATAGTACCTAAAGTTTAAAGCAGAAATTGGGGCACTTTTGAAATTTTCATTTTTGACCAAAATCGACAGGTACGGGCTTAGGGAATTTCTCATATGCACAAAACGGTTGAAGCTCCTGTTCAAAATAATGCTCCGAATTAAACTTCTGTCACCTTAGTGATACATTTTGGATAGTACCTAAAGTTTAAAGCAGAAATTGGGGCACTTTTGATATTTTCATTTTTGACCAAAATCGACAGGTCCGGGGCTTAGGGAATTTCTCATATGCCACAAAACGGTTGAAGCTCCTGTTCAAAAATGATGCTCCGAAATCAACTTCTGTCACCTTAGTGATACATTTTGGGATAGTACCTAAAGTTTAAAGCAGAAATTGGGGCACTTTTGAAATTTTCATTTTGACCAAAATCGACAGGTACGGGCTTAGGGAATTTCTCATATGCCACAAAACGGTTGAAGCTCCTGTTCAAAAATAATGCTCCGAATTAAACTTCTGTCACCTTAGTGATACATTTTGGGATAGTACCTAAAGTTTAAAGCAGAAATTGGGGCACTTTTGAAGTTTTCATTTTTGACCAAAATCGACAGGTCCGGGGCTTAGGGAATTTCTCATATGCCACATAACGGTTGAAGCTCCTGTTCAAAAATGATGCTCCGAAATCAACTTCTGTCACCTTAGTGATACATTTTGGGAATAGTACCTAAAGTTTAATGCAGAAATTGGGGCACTTTTGAAATTTTCATTTTTGACCAAAATCGACAGGTACGGGCTTAGGGAATTTCTCATATGCCACAAAACGGTTGAAGCTCCTGTTCAAAAATAATGCTCCGAATTAAACTTCTGTCACCTTAGTGATACATTTTGGGATAGTACCTAAAGTTTAAAGCAGAAATTGGGGCACTTTTGATATTTTCATTTTTGACCAAAATCGACAGGTCCGGGGCTTAGGGAATTTCTCATATGCCACAAAACGGTTGAAGCTCCTGTTCAAAAATGATGCTCCGAAATCAACTTCTGTCACCTTAGTGATACATTTTGGGATAGTAACTAAAGTTTAAAGCAGAAATTGGGGCACTTTTGAAGTATTCATTTTTGACCAAAATCGACAGGTCCGGTGCTTAGGGAATTTCTCATATGCCACAAAACGGTTGAAGCTCCTGTTCAAAAATGATGCTCCAAAATCAACTTCTGTCACCTTAGTGATACATTCTGGGATAGTACCTAAAGTTTAAAGCAGAAATTGGGGCACTTTTGATATTTTCATTTTTGACTAAAATCGACAGGTCCGGGGCTTAGGGAATTTCTCATATGCCACAAAACGGTTGAAGCTCCTGTTCAAAAATAATGCTCCGAAATCAACTTCTGTCACCTTAGTGATACATTTTGGGATTGTACCTAAAGTTTAAAGCAGAAATTGGGGCACTTTTGAAGTTTTCATTTTTGACCAAAATCGACAGGTCCGGGGCTTAGGGAATTTCTCATATGCCACAAAACGGTTGAAGCTCCTGTTCAAAAATGATGCTCCGAAATCAACTTCTGTCACCTTAGTGATACATTTTGGGATAGTACCTAAAGTTTAAAGCAGAAATTGGGGCACTTTTGATATTTTCATTTTTGACCAAAATCGACAGGTCCGGGGCTTAGGGAATTTCTCATATGCCACAAAACGGTTGAAGCTCCTGTTCAAAAATAATGCTCCGAAATAAACTTCTGTCACCTTAGTGATACATTCTGGGATAGTACCTAAAGTTTAAAGCAGAAATTGGGGCACTTTTGAAGTTTTCATTTTTGACCAAAATCGACAGGTCCGGGGCTTAGGGAATTTCTCATATGCCACATAACGGTTGAAGCTCCTGTTCAAAAATGATGCTCCGAAATCAACTTCTGTCACCTTAGTGATACATTTTGGGATAGTACCTAAAGTTTAAAGCAGAAATTGGGGCACTTTTGAAATTTTCATTTTTGACCAAAATCGACAGGTACGGGCTTAGGGAATTTCTCATATGCCACAAAACGGTTGAAGCTCCTGTTCAAAAATAATGCTCCGAATTAAACTTCTGTCACCTTAGTGATACATTTTGGGATAGTACCTAAAGTTTAAAGCAGAAATTGGGGCACTTTTGATATTTTCATTTTTGACCAAAATCGACAGGTCCGGGGCTTAGGGAATTTCTCATATGCCACAAAACGGTTGAAGCTCCTGTTCAAAAATGATGCTCCGAAATCAACTTCTGTCACCTTAGTGATACATTTTGGGATAGTAACTAAAGTTTAAAGCAGAAATTGGGGCACTTTTGAAGTATTCATTTTTGACCAAAATCGACAGGTCCGGTGCTTAGGGAATTTCTCATATGCCACAAAACGGTTGAAGCTCCTGTTCAAAAATGATGCTCCAAAATCAACTTCTGTCACCTTAGTGATACATTCTGGGATAGTACCTAAAGTTTAAAGCAGAAATTGGGGCACTTTTGATATTTTCATTTTTGACTAAAATCGACAGGTCCGGGGCTTAGGGAATTTCTCATATGCCACAAAACGGTTGAAGCTCCTGTTCAAAAATAATGCTCCGAAATCAACTTCTGTCACCTTAGTGATACATTTTGGGATTGTACCTAAAGTTTAAAGCAGAAATTGGGGCACTTTTGAAGTTTTCATTTTTGACCAAAATCGACAGGTCCGGGGCTTAGGGAATTTCTCATATGCCACAAAACGGTTGAAGCTCCTGTTCAAAAATGATGCTCCGAAATCAACTTCTGTCACCTTAGTGATACATTTTGGGATAGTACCTAAAGTTTAAAGCAGAAATTGGGGCACTTTTGATATTTTCATTTTTGACCAAAATCGACAGGTCCGGGGCTTAGGGAATTTCTCATATGTCACAAAACGGTTGAAGCTCCTGTTCAAAAATAATGCTCCGAAATAAACTTCTGTCACCTTAGTGATACATTTTGGGATAGTACCTAAAGTTTAAAGCAGAAATTGGGGCACATTTGAAATTTTCATTTTTGACCAAAATCGACAGGTACGGGCTTAGGGAATTTCTCATATGCCACAAAACGGTTGAAGCTCCTGTTCAAAAATAATGCTCCGAAATAAACTTCTGTCACCTTAGTGATACATTTTGGGATACTACCTAAAGTTTAAAGCAGAAATTGGGGCACTTTTGAAATTTTCATTTTTGACCAAAATTGACAGGTCCGGGGCTTAGGGAATTTCTCATATGCCACAAAACGGTTGAAGCTCCTGTTCAAAAATGATGCTCCGAAATCAACTTCTGTCACCTTAGTGATACATTTTGGGATAGTACCTAAAGTTTAAAGCAGAAATTGGGGCACTTTTGAAGTTTTCATTTTTGACCAAAATCGACAGGTCCGGGGCTTAGGGAATTTCTAATATGCCACATAACGGTTGAAGCTCCTGTTCAAAAATGATGCTCCGAAATCAACTTCTGTCACCTTAGTGATACATTTTGGGATAGTACCTAAAGTTTAAAGCAGAAATTGGGGCACTTTTGAAATTTTCATTTTTGACCAAAATCGACAGGTACGGGCTTAGGGAATTTCTCATATGCCACAAAACGGTTGAAGCTCCTGTTCAAAAATAATGCTCCGAAATAAACTTCTGTCACCTTAGTGATACATTTTGGGATAGTACCTAAAGTTTAAAGCAGAAATTGGGGCACTTTTGATATTTTCATTTTTGACCAAAATCGACAGGTCCGGGGCTTAGGGAATTTCTCATATGCCACAAAACGGTTGAAGCTCCTGTTCAAAAATGATGCTCCGAAATCAACTTCTGTCACCTTAGTGATACATTTTGGGATAGTACCTAAAGTTTAAAGCAGAAATTGAGGCACTTTTGAAATTTTCATTTTTGACCAAAATCGACAGGTCCGGGGCTTAGGGAATTTCTCATATGCCACAAAACGGTTGAAGCTCCAGTTCAAAAATAATGCTCCGAAATCAACTTCTGTCACCTTAGTGATACATTCTGGGATAGTACCTAAAGTTTCAAGCAGAAATTGGGGCACTTTTGAAATTTTCATTTTTGACCAAAATTGACAGGTCCGGGGCTTAGGGAATTTCTCATATGCCACAAAACGGTTGAAGCTCCTGTTCAAAAATGATGCTCCGAAATCAACTTCTGTCACCTTAGTGATACATTTTGGGATAGTAACTAAAGTTTAAAGCAGAAATTGGGGCACTTTTGAAGTATTCATTTTTGACCAATATCGACAGGTCCGGTGCTTAGGGAATTTCTCATATGCCACAAAGCGGTTGAAGCTCCTGTTCAAAAATGATGCTCCAAAATCAACTTTTGTCACCTTAGTGATACATTCTGGGATAGTACCTAAAGTTTAAAGCAGAAATTGGGGCACTTTTGAAATTTTCATTTTTGACCAAAATTGACAGGTCCGGGGCTTAGGGAATTTCTCATATGCCACAAAACGGTTGAAGCTCCTGTTCAAAAATGATGCTCCGAAATCAACTTCTGTCACCTTAGTGATACATTCTGGGATAGTACCTAAAGTTTAAAGCAGAAATTGGGGCACTTTTGAAATTTTCATTTTTGACCAAAATCGACAGGTCCGGGGCTTAGGGAATTTCTCATATGCCACAAAACGGTTGAAGCCCCTGTTCAAAAATGATGCTCCAAAATCAACTTCTGTCACCTTAGTGATACATTTTGGGATAGTACCTAAAGTTTAAAGCAGAAATTGGGGCACTTTTGATATTTTCATTTTTGACCAAAATCGACAGGTACGGGCTTAGGGAATTTCTCATATGCCACAAAACGGTTGAAGCTCCTGTTCAAAAATAATGCTCCGAAATAAACTTCTGTCACCTTAGTGATACATTTTGGGATAGTACCTAAAGTTTAAAGCAGAAATTGGGGCACTTTTGATATTTTCATTTTTGACCAAAATCGACAGGTCCGGGGCTTAGGGAATTTCTCATATGCCACAAAACGGTTGAAGCTCCTGTTCAGAAATGATGCTCCGAAATCAACTTCTGTCACCTTAGTGATACATTTTGGGATAGTACCTAAAGTTTAAAGCAGAAATTGAGGCACTTTTGAAATTTTCATTTTAGACCAAAATCGACAGGTCCGGGGCTTAGGGAATTTCTCATATGCCACAAAACGGTTGAAGCTCCTGTTCAAAAATAATGCTCCGAAATCAACTTCTGTCACCTTAGTGATACATTCTGGGATAGTACCTAAAGTTTAAAGCAGAAATTGGGGCACTTTTGAAATTTTCATTTTTGACCAAAATTGACAGGTCCGGGGCTTAGGGAATTTCTCATATGCCACAAAACGGTTGAAGCTCCTGTTCAAAAATGATGCTCCGAAATCAACTTCTGTCACCTTAGTGATACATTTTGGGATAGTAACTAAAGTTTAAAGCAGAAATTGGGGCACTTTTGAAGTATTCATTTTTGACCAAAATCGACAGGTCCGGTGCTTAGGGAATTTCTCATATGCCACAAAACGGTTGAAGCTCCTGTTCAAAAATGATGCTCCAAAATCAACTTCTGTCACCTTAGTGATACATTCTGGGATAGTACCTAAAGTTTAAAGCAGAAATTGGGGCACTTTTGAAATTTTCATTTTTGACCAAAATTGACAGGTCCGGGGCTTAGGGAATTTCTCATATGCCACAAAACGGTTGAAGCTCCTGTTCAAAAATGATGCTCCGAAATCAACTTCTGTCACCTTAGTGATACATTCTGGGATAGTACCTAAAGTTTAAAGCAGAAATTGGGGCACTTTTGAAATTTTCATTTTTGACCAAAATCGACAGGTCCGGGGCTTAGGGAATTTCTCATATGCCACAAAACGGTTGAAGCTCCTGTTCAAAAATGATGCTCCAAAATCAACTTCTGTCACCTTAGTGATACATTTTGGGATAGTACCTAAAGTTTAAAGCAGAAATTGGGGCACTTTTGATATTTTCATTTTTGACCAAAATCGACAGGTCCGGGGCTTAGGGAATTTCTCATATGCCACAAAACGTTTGAAGCTCCTGTTCAAAAATGATGCTCCGAAATCAACTTCTGTCACCTTAGTGATTCATTTTGGGATAGTACCTAAAGTTTAAAGCAGAAATTGGGGCACTTTTGATATTTTCATTTTTGACCAAAATCGACAGGTCCGGGGCTTAGGGAATTTCTCATATGCCACAAAACGGTTGAAGCTCCTGTTCAAAAATAATGCTCCGAAATCAACTTCTGTCACCTTAGTGATACATTTTGGGATTGTACCTAAAGTTTAAAGCAGAAATTTGGGCACTTTTGATATTTTCATTTTTGACCAAAATCGACAGGTCCGGGGCTTAGGGAATTTCTCATATGCCACAAAACGTTTGAAGCTCCTGTTCAAAAATGATGCTCCGAAATCAACTTCTGTCACCTTAGTGATTCATTTTGGGATAGTACCTAAAGTTTAAAGCTGAAATTGGGGCACTTTTGACATTTTCATTTTTGACCAAAATTGACAGGTCCGGGGCTTAGGGAATTTCTCATATGCCACAAAACGGTTGAAGCTCCTGTTCAAAAATGATGCTCCGAAATCAACTTCTGTCACCTTAGTGATACATTCTGGGATAGTACCTAAAGTTTAAAGCAGAAATTGGGGCACTTTTGAAATTTTCATTTTTGACCAAAATCGACAGGTCCAGGGCTTAGGGAATTTCTCATATGCTACAAAACGGTTGAAGCTCCTGTTCAAAAATGATGCTCCGAAATCAACTTCTGTCACCTTAGTGATACATTTTAGGATAGTACCTAAAGTTTAAAGCTGAAATTGGGGCACTTTTGACATTTTCATTTTTGACCAAAATTGACAGGTCCGGGGCTTAGGGAATTTCTCATATGCCACAAAACGGTTGAAGCTCCTGTTCAAAAATGATGCTCCGAAATCAACTTCTGTCACCTTAGTGATTCATTTTGGGATAGTACCTAAAGTTTAAAGCAGAAATTGGGGCACTTTTGATATTTTCATTTTTGACCAAAATCGACAGGTCCGGGGCTTAGGGAATTTCTCATATGCCACAAAACGGTTGAAGCTCCTGTTCAAAAATAATGCTCCGAAATCAACTTCTGTCACCTTAGTGATACATTTTGGGATTGTACCTAAAGTTTAAAGCAGAAATTGGGGCACTTTTGAAGTTTTCATTTTTGACCAAAATCGACAGGTCCGGGGCTTAGGGAATTTCTCATATGCCACAAAACGGTTGAAGCTCCTGTTCAAAAATGATGCTCCGAAATCAACTTCTGTCACCTTAGTGATACATTTTAGGATAGTACCTAAAGTTTAAAGCTGAAATTGGGGCACTTTTGACATTTTCATTTTTGACCAAAATTGACAGGTCCGGGGCTTAGGGAATTTCTCATATGCCACAAAACGGTTGAAGCTCCTGTTCAAAAATGATGCTCCGAAATCAACTTCTGTCACCTTAGTGATACATTTTGGGATAGTACCTAAAGTTTAAAGCAGAAATTGAGGCACTTTTGAAATTTTCATTTTTGACCAAAATCGACAGGTCCGGGGCTTAGGGAATTTCTCATATGCCACAAAACGGTTGAAGCTCCTGTTCAAAAATAATGCTCCGAAATCAACTTCTGTCACCTTAGTGATACATTCTGGGATAGTACCTAAAGTTTAAAGCAGAAATTGGGGCACTTTTGAAATTTTCATTTTTGACCAAAATTGACAGGTCCGGGGCTTAGGGAATTTCTCATATGCCACAAAACGGTTGAAGGTCCTGTTCAAAAATGATGCTCCTAAATCAACTTCTGTCACCTTAGTGATACATTTTGGGATAGTAACTAAAGTTTAAAGCAGAAATTGGGGCACTTTTGAAGTATTCATTTTTGACCAAAATCGACAGGTCCGGTGCTTAGGGAATTTCTCATATGCCACAAAACGATTGAAGCTCCTGTTCAAAAATGATGCTCCAAAATCAACTTCTGTCACCTTAGTGATACATTCTGGGATAGTACCTAAAGTTTAAAGCAGAAATTGGGGCACTTTTGATATTTTCATTTTTGACTAAAATCGACAGGTCCGGGGCTTAGGGAATTTCTCATATGCCACAAAACGGTTGAAGCTCCTGTTCAAAAATAATGCTCCGAAATCAACTTCTGTCACCTTAGTGATACATTTTGGGATTGTACCTAAAGTTTAAAGCAGAAATTGGGGCACTTTTGAAGTTTTCATTTTTGACCAAAATCGACAGGTCCGGGGCTTAGGGAATTTCTCATATGCCACAAAACGGTTGAAGCTCCTGTTCAAAAATGATGCTCCGAAATCAACTTCTGTCACCTTAGTGATACATTTTGGGATAGTACCTAAAGTTTAAAGCAGAAATTGGGGCACTTTTGATATTTTCATTTTTGACCAAAATCGACAGGTCCGGGGCTTAGGGAATTTCTCATATGCCACAAAACGGTTGAAGCTCCTGTTCAAAAATAATGCTCCGAAATAAACTTCTGTCACCTTAGTGATACATTTTGGGATAGTACCTAAAGTTTAAAGCAGAAATTGGGGCACATTTGAAATTTTCATTTTTGACCAAAATCGACAGGTACGGGCTTAGGGAATTTCTCATATGCCACAAAACGGTTGAAGCTCCTGTTCAAAAATAATGCTCCGAAATAAACTTCTGTCACCTTAGTGATACATTTTGGGATACTACCTAAAGTTTAAAGCAGAAATTGGGGCACTTTTGAAATTTTCATTTTTGACCAAAATTGACAGGTCCGGGGCTTAGGGAATTTCTCATATGTCACAAAACGGTTGAAGCTCCTGTTCAAAAATGATGCTCCGAAATCAACTTCTGTCACCTTAGTGATACATTTTGGGATAGTACCTAAAGTTTAAAGCAGAAATTGGGGCACTTTTGAAGTTTTCATTTTTGACCAAAATCGACAGGTCCGGGGCTTAGGGAATTTCTAATATGCCACAAAACGGTTGAAGCTCCTGTTCAAAAATAATGCTCCGAAATAAACTTCTGTCACCTTAGTGATACATTCTGGGATAGTACCTAAAGTTTAAAGCAGAAATTGGGGCACTTTTGAAATTTTCATTTTTGACCAAAATCGACAGGTCCGGGGCTTAGGGAATTTCTCATATGCTACAAAACGGTTGAAGCTCCTGTTCAAAAATGATGCTCCGAAATCAACTTCTGTCACCTTAGTGATACATTTTGGGATAGTACCTAAAGTTTAAAGCAGAAATTGGGGCACATTTGAAATTTTCATTTTTGACCAAAATCGACAGGTACGGGCTTAGGGAATTTCTCATATGCCACAAAACGGTTGAAGCTCCTGTTCAAAAATAATGCTCCGAAATAAACTTCTGTCACCTTAGTGATACATTTTGTGATAGTACCTTAAGTTTAAAGCAGAAATTGGGGTACTTTTGACATTTTCATTTTTGACCAAAATCGACAGGTCCGGTGCTTAGGGAATTTCTCATATGCCACATAACGGTTGAAGCTCCTGTTCAAAAATGATGCTCCGAAATCAACTTCTGTCACCTTAGTGATACATTTTGTGATAGTACCTTTAAGTTTAAAGCAGAAATTGGGGTACTTTTGACATTTTCATTTTTGACCAAAATCGACAGGTCCGGTGCTTAGGGAATTTCTCATATGCCACAAAACGGTTGAAGCTCCTGTTCAAAAATGATGCTCCGAAATAAACTTCTGTCACCTTAGTGATACATTTTGTGATAGTACCTTAAGTTTAAAGCAGAAATTGGGGTACTTTTGATATTTTCATTTTTGACCAAAATCGACAGGTCCGGGGCTTAGGGAATTTCTCATATGCCACAAAACGTTTGAAGCTCCTGTTCAAAAATGATGCTCCGAAATCAACTTCTGTCACCTTAGTGATACATTTTGGGATAGTAACTAAAGTTTAAAGCAGAAATTGGGGCACTTTTGAAGTATTCATTTTTGACCAAAATCGACAGGTCCGGTGCTTAGGGAATTTCTCATATGCCACAAAACGGTTGAAGCTCCTGTTCAAAAATGATGCTCCAAAATCAACTTCTGTCACCTTAGTGATACATTCTGGGATAGTACCTAAAGTTTAAAGCAGAAATTGGGGCACTTTTGATATTTTCATTTTTGACTAAAATCGACAGGTCCGGGGCTTAGGGAATTTCTCATATGCCACAAAACGGTTGAAGCTCCTGTTCAAAAATAATGCTCCGAAATCAACTTCTGTCACCTTAGTGATACATTTTGGGATTGTACCTAAAGTTTAAAGCAGAAATTGGGGCACTTTTGAAGTTTTCATTTTTGACCAAAATCGACAGGTCCGGGGCTTAGGGAATTTCTCATATGCCACAAAACGGTTGAAGCTCCTGTTCAAAAATGATGCTCCGAAATCAACTTCTGTCACCTTAGTGATACATTTTGGGATAGTACCTAAAGTTTAAAGCAGAAATTGGGGCACTTTTGATATTTTCATTTTTGACCAAAATCGACAGGTCCGGGGCTTAGGGAATTTCTCATATGTCACAAAACGGTTGAAGCTCCTGTTCAAAAATAATGCTCCGAAATAAACTTCTGTCACCTTAGTGATACATTTTGGGATAGTACCTAAAGTTTAAAGCAGAAATTGGGGCACATTTGAAATTTTCATTTTTGACCAAAATCGACAGGTACGGGCTTAGGGAATTTCTCATATGCCACAAAACGGTTGAAGCTCCTGTTCAAAAATAATGCTCCGAAATAAACTTCTGTCACCTTAGTGATACATTTTGGGATACTACCTAAAGTTTAAAGCAGAAATTGGGGCACTTTTGAAATTTTCATTTTTGACCAAAATTGACAGGTCCGGGGCTTAGGGAATTTCTCATATGCCACAAAACGGTTGAAGCTCCTGTTCAAAAATGATGCTCCGAAATCAACTTCTGTCACCTTAGTGATACATTTTGGGATAGTACCTAAAGTTTAAAGCAGAAATTGGGGCACTTTTGAAGTTTTCATTTTTGACCAAAATCGACAGGTCCGGGGCTTAGGGAATTTCTAATATGCCACATAACGGTTGAAGCTCCTGTTCAAAAATGATGCTCCGAAATCAACTTCTGTCACCTTAGTGATACATTTTGGGATAGTACCTAAAGTTTAAAGCAGAAATTGGGGCACTTTTGATATTTTCATTTTTGACCAAAATCGACAGGTCCGGGGCTTAGGGAATTTCTCATATGCCACAAAACGGTTGAAGCTCCTGTTCAAAAATGATGCTCCGAAATCAACTTCTGTCACCTTAGTGATACATTTTGGGATAGTACCTAAAGTTTAAAGCAGAAATTGAGGCACTTTTGAAATTTTCATTTTTGACCAAAATCGACAGGTCCGGGGCTTAGGGAATTTCTCATATGCCACAAAACGGTTGAAGCTCCAGTTCAAAAATAATGCTCCGAAATCAACTTCTGTCACCTTAGTGATACATTCTGGGATAGTACCTAAAGTTTCAAGCAGAAATTGGGGCACTTTTGAAATTTTCATTTTTGACCAAAATTGACAGGTCCGGGGCTTAGGGAATTTCTCATATGCCACAAAACGGTTGAAGCTCCTGTTCAAAAATGATGCTCCGAAATCAACTTCTGTCACCTTAGTGATACATTTTGGGATAGTAACTAAAGTTTAAAGCAGAAATTGGGGCACTTTTGAAGTATTCATTTTTGACCAATATCGACAGGTCCGGTGCTTAGGGAATTTCTCATATGCCACAAAGCGGTTGAAGCTCCTGTTCAAAAATGATGCTCCAAAATCAACTTTTGTCACCTTAGTGATACATTCTGGGATAGTACCTAAAGTTTAAAGCAGAAATTGGGGCACTTTTGAAATTTTCATTTTTGACCAAAATTGACAGGTCCGGGGCTTAGGGAATTTCTCATATGCCACAAAACGGTTGAAGCTCCTGTTCAAAAATGATGCTCCGAAATCAACTTCTGTCACCTTAGTGATACATTCTGGGATAGTACCTAAAGTTTAAAGCAGAAATTGGGGCACTTTTGAAATTTTCATTTTTGACCAAAATCGACAGGTCCGGGGCTTAGGGAATTTCTCATATGCCACAAAACGGTTGAAGCCCCTGTTCAAAAATGATGCTCCAAAATCAACTTCTGTCACCTTAGTGATACATTTTGGGATAGTACCTAAAGTTTAAAGCAGAAATTGGGGCACTTTTGATATTTTCATTTTTGACCAAAATCGACAGGTACGGGCTTAGGGAATTTCTCATATGCCACAAAACGGTTGAAGCTCCTGTTCAGAAATGATGCTCCGAAATCAACTTCTGTCACCTTAGTGATACATTTTGGGATAGTACCTAAAGTTTAAAGCAGAAATTGAGGCACTTTTGAAATTTTCATTTTAGACCAAAATCGACAGGTCCGGGGCTTAGGGAATTTCTCATATGCCACAAAACGGTTGAAGCTCCTGTTCAAAAATAATGCTCCGAAATCAACTTCTGTCACCTTAGTGATACATTCTGGGATAGTACCTAAAGTTTAAAGCAGAAATTGGGGCACTTTTGAAATTTTCATTTTTGACCAAAATTGACAGGTCCGGGGCTTAGGGAATTTCTCATATGCCACAAAACGGTTGAAGCTCCTGTTCAAAAATGATGCTCCGAAATCAACTTCTGTCACCTTAGTGATACATTTTGGGATAGTAACTAAAGTTTAAAGCAGAAATTGGGGCACTTTTGAAGTATTCATTTTTGACCAAAATCGACAGGTCCGGTGCTTAGGGAATTTCTCATATGCCACAAAACGGTTGAAGCTCCTGTTCAAAAATGATGCTCCAAAATCAACTTCTGTCACCTTAGTGATACATTCTGGGATAGTACCTAAAGTTTAAAGCAGAAATTGGGGCACTTTTGAAATTTTCATTTTTGACCAAAATTGACAGGTCCGGGGCTTAGGGAATTTCTCATATGCCACAAAACGGTTGAAGCTCCTGTTCAAAAATGATGCTCCGAAATCAACTTCTGTCACCTTAGTGATACATTCTGGGATAGTACCTAAAGTTTAAAGCAGAAATTGGGGCACTTTTGAAATTTTCATTTTTGACCAAAATCGACAGGTCCGGGGCTTAGGGAATTTCTCATATGCCACAAAACGGTTGAAGCTCCTGTTCAAAAATGATGCTCCAAAATCAACTTCTGTCACCTTAGTGATACATTTTGGGATAGTACCTAAAGTTTAAAGCAGAAATTGGGGCACTTTTGATATTTTCATTTTTGACCAAAATCGACAGGTCCGGGGCTTAGGGAATTTCTCATATGCCACAAAACGTTTGAAGCTCCTGTTCAAAAATGATGCTCCGAAATCAACTTCTGTCACCTTAGTGATTCATTTTGGGATAGTACCTAAAGTTTAAAGCAGAAATTGGGGCACTTTTGATATTTTCATTTTTGACCAAAATCGACAGGTCCGGGGCTTAGGGAATTTCTCATATGCTACAAAACGGTTGAAGCTCCTGTTCAAAAATGATGCTCCGAAATCAACTTCTGTCACCTTAGTGATACATTTTGGGATAGTACCTAAAGTTTAAAGCAGAAATTGGGGCACATTTGACATTTTCATTTTTGACCAAAATCGACAGGTACGGGCTTAGGGAATTTCTCATATGCCACAAAACGGTTGAAGCTCCTGTTCAAAAATAATGCTCCGAAATAAACTTCTGTCACCTTAGTGATACATTTTGGGATAGTACCTAAAGTTTAAAGCAGAAATTGGGGTACTTTTGACATTTTCATTTTTGACCAAAATCGACAGGTCCGGTGCTTAGGGAATTTCTCATATGCCACAAAACGGTTGAAGCTCCTGTTCAAAAATGATGCTCCGAAATCAACTTCTGTCACCTTAGTGATACATTTTGGGATAGTACCTAAAGTTTAAAGCAGAAATTGGGGCACTTTTGAAATTTTCATTTTTGACCAAAATCGACAGGTCCGGGGCTTAGGGAATTTCTCATATGCCACAAAACGGTTGAAGCTCCTGTTCAAAAATAATGCTCCGAAATCAACTTCTGTCACCTTAGTGATACATTCTGGGATAGTACCTAAAGTTTAAAGCAGAAATTGGGGCACTTTTGAAGTTTTCATTTTTGACCAAAATCGACAGGTCCGGGGCTTAGGGAATTTCTCATATGCCACATAACGGTTGAAGCTCCTGTTCAAAAATGATGCTCCGAAATCAACTTCTGTCACCTTAGTGATACATTTTGGGATAGTACCTAAAGTTTAAAGCAGAAATTGGGGCACTTTTGAAATTTTCATTTTTGACCAAAATCGACAGGTACGGGCTTAGGGAATTTCTCATATGCCACAAAACGGTTGAAGCTCCTGTTCAAAAATAATGCTCCGAATTAAACTTCTGTCACCTTAGTGATACATTTTGGGATAGTACCTAAAGTTTAAAGCAGAAATTGGGGCACTTTTGATATTTTCATTTTTGACCAAAATCGACAGGTCCGGGGCTTAGGGAATTTCTCATATGCCACAAAACGGTTGAAGCTCCTGTTCAAAAATGATGCTCCGAAATCAACTTCTGTCACCTTAGTGATTCATTTTGGGATAGTACCTAAAGTTTAAAGCAGAAATTGGGGCACTTTTGATATTTTCATTTTTGACCAAAATCGACAGGTCCGGGGCTTAGGGAATTTCTCATATGCCACAAAACGTTTGAAGCTCCTGTTCAAAAATGATGCTCCGAAATCAACTTCTGTCACCTTAGTGATTCATTTTGGGATAGTACCTAAAGTTTAAAGCAGAAATTGGGGCACTTTTGATATTTTCATTTTTGACCAAAATCGACAGGTCCGGGGCTTAGGGAATTTCTAATATGCCACAAAACGGTTGAAGCTCCTGTTCAAAAATAATGCTCCGAAATCAACTTCTGTCACCTTAGTGATACATTTTGGGATTGTACCTAAAGTTTAAAGCAGAAATTGGGGCACTTTTGAAGTTTTCATTTTTGACCAAAATCGACAGGTCCGGGGCTTAGGGAATTTCTCATATGCCACAAAACGGTTGAAGCTCCTGTTCAAAAATGATGCTCCGAAATCAACTTCTGTCACCTTAGTGATACATTTTAGGATAGTACCTAAAGTTTAAAGCTGAAATTGGGGCACTTTTGACACTTTCATTTTTGACCAAAATTGACAGGTCCGGGGCTTAGGGAATTTCTCATATGCTACAAAACGGTTGAAGCTCCTGTTCAAAAATGATGCTCCGAAATCAACTTCTGTCACCTTAGTGATACATTCTGGGATAGTACCTAAAGTTTAAAGCAGAAATTGGGGCACTTTTGAAGTTTTCATTTTTGACCAAAATCGACAGGTCCGGGGCTTAGGGAATTTCTTATATGCCACAAAACGGTTGAAGCTCCTGTTCAAAAATGATGCTCCGAAATCAACTTCTGTCACCTTAGTGATACATTTTAGGATAGTACCTAAAGTTTAAAGCTGAAATTGGGGCACTTTTGACATTTTCATTTTTGACCAAAATTGACAGGTCCGGGGCTTAGGGAATTTCTCATATGCCACAAAACGGTTGAAGCTCCTGTTCAAAAATGATGCTCCGAAATCAACTTCTGTCACCTTAGTGATACATTCTGGGATAGTACCTAAAGTTTAAAGCAGAAATTGGGGCACTTTTGAAATTTTCATTTTTGACCAAAATCGACAGGTCCGGGGCTTAGGGAATTTCTCATATGCTACAAAACGGTTGAAGCTCCTGTTCAAAAATGATGCTCCGAAATCAACTTCTGTCACCTTAGTGATACATTTTGGGATAGTACCTAAAGTTTAAAGCAGAAATTGGGGCACATTTGAAATTTTCATTTTTGACCAAAATCGACAGGTACGGGCTTAGGGAATTTCTCATATGCCACAAAACGGTTGAAGCTCCTGTTCAAAAATAATGCTCCGAAATAAACTTCTGTCACCTTAGTGATACATTTTGTGATAGTACCTTAAGTTTAAAGCAGAAATTGGGGTACTTTTGACATTTTCATTTTTGACCAAAATCGACAGGTCCGGTGCTTAGGGAATTTCTCATATGCCACATAACGGTTGAAGCTCCTGTTCAAAAATGATGCTCCGAAATCAACTTCTGTCACCTTAGTGATACATTTTGTGATAGTACCTTTAAGTTTAAAGCAGAAATTGGGGTACTTTTGACATTTTCATTTTTGACCAAAATCGACAGGTCCGGTGCTTAGGGAATTTCTCATATGCCACAAAACGGTTGAAGCTCCTGTTCAAAAATGATGCTCCGAAATAAACTTCTGTCACCTTAGTGATACATTTTGTGATAGTACCTTAAGTTTAAAGCAGAAATTGGGGTACTTTTGATATTTTCATTTTTGACCAAAATCGACAGGTCCGGGGCTTAGGGAATTTCTCATATGCCACAAAACGTTTGAAGCTCCTGTTCAAAAATGATGCTCCGAAATCAACTTCTGTCACCTTAGTGATTCATTTTGGGATAGTACCTAAAGTTTAAAGCAGAAATTGGGGCACTTTTGATATTTTCATTTTTGACCAAAATCGACAGGTCCGGGGCTTAGGGAATTTCTCATATGCCACAAAACGGTTGAAGCTCCTGTTCAAAAATAATGCTCCGAAATCAACTTCTGTCACCTTAGTGATACATTTTGGGATTGTACCTAAAGTTTAAAGCAGAAATTGGGGCACTTTTGAAGTTTTCATTTTTGACCAAAATCGACAGGTCCGGGGCTTAGGGAATTTCTCATATGCCACAAAACGGTTGAAGCTCCTGTTCAAAAATGATGCTCCGAAATCAACTTCTGTCACCTTAGTGATACATTTTAGGATAGTACCTAAAGTTTAAAGCTGAAATTGGGGCACTTTTGACATTTTCATTTTTGACCAAAATTGACAGGTCCGGGGCTTAGGGAATTTCTCATATGCCACAAAACGGTTGAAGCTCCTGTTCAAAAATGATGCTCCGAAATCAACTTCTGTCACCTTAGTGATACATTTTGGGATAGTACCTAAAGTTTAAAGCAGAAATTGAGGCACTTTTGAAATTTTCATTTTTGACCAAAATCGACAGGTCCGGGGCTTAGGGAATTTCTCATATGCCACAAAACGGTTGAAGCTCCTGTTCAAAAATAATGCTCCGAAATCAACTTCTGTCACCTTAGTGATACATTCTGGGATAGTACCTAAAGTTTAAAGCAGAAATTGGGGCACTTTTGAAATTTTCATTTTTGACCAAAATTGACAGGTCCGGGGCTTAGGGAATTTCTCATATGCCACAAAACGGTTGAAGCTCCTGTTCAAAAATGATGCTCCGAAATCAACTTCTGTCACCTTAGTGATACATTTTGGGATAGTAACTAAAGTTTAAAGCAGAAATTGGGGCACTTTTGAAGTATTCATTTTTGACCAAAATCGACAGGTCCGGTGCTTAGGGAATTTCTCATATGCCACAAAACGATTGAAGCTCCTGTTCAAAAATGATGCTCCAAAATCAACTTCTGTCACCTTAGTGATACATTCTGGGATAGTACCTAAAGTTTAAAGCAGAAATTGGGGCACTTTTGATATTTTCATTTTTGACTAAAATCGACAGGTCCGGGGCTTAGGGAATTTCTCATATGCCACAAAACGGTTGAAGCTCCTGTTCAAAAATAATGCTCCGAAATCAACTTCTGTCACCTTAGTGATACATTTTGGGATTGTACCTAAAGTTTAAAGCAGAAATTGGGGCACTTTTGAAGTTTTCATTTTTGACCAAAATCGACAGGTCCGGGGCTTAGGGAATTTCTCATATGCCACAAAACGGTTGAAGCTCCTGTTCAAAAATAATGCTCCGAAATAAACTTCTGTCACCTTAGTGATACATTTTGGGATAGTACCTAAAGTTTAAAGCAGAAATTGGGGCACATTTGAAATTTTCATTTTTGACCAAAATCGACAGGTACGGGCTTAGGGAATTTCTCATATGCCACAAAACGGTTGAAGCTCCTGTTCAAAAATAATGCTCCGAAATAAACTTCTGTCACCTTAGTGATACATTTTGGGATACTACCTAAAGTTTAAAGCAGAAATTGGGGCACTTTTGAAATTTTCATTTTTGACCAAAATTGACAGGTCCGGGGCTTAGGGAATTTCTCATATGTCACAAAACGGTTGAAGCTCCTGTTCAAAAATGATGCTCCGAAATCAACTTCTGTCACCTTAGTGATACATTTTGGGATAGTACCTAAAGTTTAAAGCAGAAATTGGGGCACTTTTGAAGTTTTCATTTTTGACCAAAATCGACAGGTCCGGGGCTTAGGGAATTTCTAATATGCCACAAAACGGTTGAAGCTCCTGTTCAAAAATAATGCTCCGAAATAAACTTCTGTCACCTTAGTGATACATTCTGGGATAGTACCTAAAGTTTAAAGCAGAAATTGGGGCACTTTTGAAATTTTCATTTTTGACCAAAATCGACAGGTCCGGGGCTTAGGGAATTTCTCATATGCTACAAAACGGTTGAAGCTCCTGTTCAAAAATGATGCTCCGAAATCAACTTCTGTCACCTTAGTGATACATTTTGGGATAGTACCTAAAGTTTAAAGCAGAAATTGGGGCACATTTGAAATTTTCATTTTTGACCAAAATCGACAGGTACGGGCTTAGGGAATTTCTCATATGCCACAAAACGGTTGAAGCTCCTGTTCAAAAATAATGCTCCGAAATAAACTTCTGTCACCTTAGTGATACATTTTGTGATAGTACCTTAAGTTTAAAGCAGAAATTGGGGTACTTTTGACATTTTCATTTTTGACCAAAATCGACAGGTCCGGTGCTTAGGGAATTTCTCATATGCCACATAACGGTTGAAGCTCCTGTTCAAAAATGATGCTCCGAAATCAACTTCTGTCACCTTAGTGATACATTTTGTGATAGTACCTTTAAGTTTAAAGCAGAAATTGGGGTACTTTTGACATTTTCATTTTTGACCAAAATCGACAGGTCCGGTGCTTAGGGAATTTCTCATATGCCACAAAACGGTTGAAGCTCCTGTTCAAAAATGATGCTCCGAAATAAACTTCTGTCACCTTAGTGATACATTTTGTGATAGTACCTTAAGTTTAAAGCAGAAATTGGGGTACTTTTGATATTTTCATTTTTGACCAAAATCGACAGGTCCGGGGCTTAGGGAATTTCTCATATGCCACAAAACGTTTGAAGCTCCTGTTCAAAAATGATGCTCCGAAATCAACTTCTGTCACCTTAGTGATTCATTTTGGGATAATACCTAAAGTTTAAAGCAGAAATTGGGGCACTTTTGATATTTTCATTTTTGACCAAAATCGACAGGTCCGGGGCTTAGGGAATTTCTCATATGCCACAAAACGGTTGAAGCTCCTGTTCAAAAATAATGCTCCGAAATCAACTTCTGTCACCTTAGTGATACATTTTGGGATTGTACCTAAAGTTTAAAGCAGAAATTGGGGCACTTTTGAAGTTTTCATTTTTGACCAAAATCGACAGGTCCGGGGCTTAGGGAATTTCTCATATGCCACAAAACGGTTGAAGCTCCTGTTCAAAAATGATGCTCCGAAATCAACTTCTGTCACCTTAGTGATACATTTTGGGATAGTACCTAAAGTTTAAAGCAGAAATTGAGGCACTTTTGAAATTTTCATTTTTGACCAAAATCGACAGGTCCGGGGCTTAGGGAATTTCTCATATGCCACAAAACGGTTGAAGCTCCTGTTCAAAAATAATGCTCCGAAATCAACTTCTGTCACCTTAGTGATACATTCTGGGATAGTACCTAAAGTTTAAAGCAGAAATTGGGGCACTTTTGAAATTTTCATTTTTGACCAAAATTGACAGGTCCGGGGCTTAGGGAATTTCTCATATGCCACAAAACGGTTGAAGCTCCTGTTCAAAAATGATGCTCCGAAATCAACTTCTGTCACCTTAGTGATACATTTTGGGATAGTAACTAAAGTTTAAAGCAGAAATTGGGGCACTTTTGAAGTATTCATTTTTGACCAAAATCGACAGGTCCGGTGCTTAGGGAATTTCTCATATGCCACAAAACGATTGAAGCTCCTGTTCAAAAATGATGCTCCAAAATCAACTTCTGTCACCTTAGTGATACATTCTGGGATAGTACCTAAAGTTTAAAGCAGAAATTGGGGCACTTTTGATATTTTCATTTTTGACTAAAATCGACAGGTCCGGGGCTTAGGGAATTTCTCATATGCCACAAAACGGTTGAAGCTCCTGTTCAAAAATAATGCTCCGAAATCAACTTCTGTCACCTTAGTGATACATTTTGGGATTGTACCTAAAGTTTAAAGCAGAAATTGGGGCACTTTTGAAGTTTTCATTTTTGACCAAAATCGACAGGTCCGGGGCTTAGGGAATTTCTCATATGCCACAAAACGGTTGAAGCTCCTGTTCAAAAATGATGCTCCGAAATCAACTTCTGTCACCTTAGTGATACATTTTGGGATAGTACCTAAAGTTTAAAGCAGAAATTGGGGCACTTTTGATATTTTCATTTTTGACCAAAATCGACAGGTCCGGGGCTTAGGGAATTTCTCATATGCCACAAAACGGTTGAAGCTCCTGTTCAAAAATAATGCTCCGAAATAAACTTCTGTCACCTTAGTGATACATTTTGGGATAGTACCTAAAGTTTAAAGCAGAAATTGGGGCACATTTGAAATTTTCATTTTTGACCAAAATCGACAGGTACGGGCTTAGGGAATTTCTCATATGCCACAAAACGGTTGAAGCTCCTGTTCAAAAATAATGCTCCGAAATAAACTTCTGTCACCTTAGTGATACATTTTGGGATACTACCTAAAGTTTAAAGCAGAAATTGGGGCACTTTTGAAATTTTCATTTTTGACCAAAATTGACAGGTCCGGGGCTTAGGGAATTTCTCATATGCCACAAAACGGTTGAAGCTCCTGTTCAAAAATGATGCTCCGAAATCAACTTCTGTCACCTTAGTGATACATTTTGGGATAGTACCTAAAGTTTAAAGCAGAAATTGGGGCACTTTTGAAGTTTTCATTTTTGACCAAAATCGACAGGTCCGGGGCTTAGGGAATTTCTAATATGCCACATAACGGTTGAAGCTCCTGTTCAAAAATGATGCTCCGAAATCAACTTCTGTCACCTTAGTGATACATTTTGGGATAGTACCTAAAGTTTAAAGCAGAAATTGGGGCACTTTTGATATTTTCATTTTTGACCAAAATCGACAGGTCCGGGGCTTAGGGAATTTCTCATATGCCACAAAACGGTTGAAGCTCCTGTTCAAAAATGATGCTCCGAAATCAACTTCTGTCACCTTAGTGATACATTTTGGGATAGTACCTAAAGTTTAAAGCAGAAATTGAGGCACTTTTGAAATTTTCATTTTTGACCAAAATCGACAGGTACGGGCTTAGGGAATTTCTCATATGCCACAAAACGGTTGAAGCTCCTGTTCAAAAATAATGCTCCGAAATAAACTTCTGTCACCTTAGTGATACATTTTGGGATAGTACCTAAAGTTTAAAGCAGAAATTGGGGCACTTTTGATATTTTCATTTTTGACCAAAATCGACAGGTCCGGGGCTTAGGGAATTTCTCATATGCCACAAAACGGTTGAAGCTCCTGTTCAAAAATGATGCTCCGAAATCAACTTCTGTCACCTTAGTGATACATTTTGGGATAGTACCTAAAGTTTAAAGCAGAAATTGAGGCACTTTTGAAATTTTCATTTTTGACCAAAATCGACAGGTCCGGGGCTTAGGGAATTTCTCATATGCCACAAAACGGTTGAAGCTCCAGTTCAAAAATAATGCTCCGAAATCAACTTCTGTCACCTTAGTGATACATTCTGGGATAGTACCTAAAGTTTCAAGCAGAAATTGGGGCACTTTTGAAATTTTCATTTTTGACCAAAATTGACAGGTCCGGGGCTTAGGGAATTTCTCATATGCCACAAAACGGTTGAAGCTCCTGTTCAAAAATGATGCTCCGAAATCAACTTCTGTCACCTTAGTGATACATTTTGGGATAGTAACTAAAGTTTAAAGCAGAAATTGGGGCACTTTTGAAGTATTCATTTTTGACCAATATCGACAGGTCCGGTGCTTAGGGAATTTCTCATATGCCACAAAGCGGTTGAAGCTCCTGTTCAAAAATGATGCTCCAAAATCAACTTTTGTCACCTTAGTGATACATTCTGGGATAGTACCTAAAGTTTAAAGCAGAAATTGGGGCACTTTTGAAATTTTCATTTTTGACCAAAATTGACAGGTCCGGGGCTTAGGGAATTTCTCATATGCCACAAAACGGTTGAAGCTCCTGTTCAAAAATGATGCTCCGAAATCAACTTCTGTCACCTTAGTGATACATTCTGGGATAGTACCTAAAGTTTAAAGCAGAAATTGGGGCACTTTTGAAATTTTCATTTTTGACCAAAATCGACAGGTCCGGGGCTTAGGGAATTTCTCATATGCCACAAAACGGTTGAAGCCCCTGTTCAAAAATGATGCTCCAAAATCAACTTCTGTCACCTTAGTGATACATTTTGGGATAGTACCTAAAGTTTAAAGCAGAAATTGGGGCACTTTTGATATTTTCATTTTTGACCAAAATCGACAGGTACGGGCTTAGGGAATTTCTCATATGCCACAAAACGGTTGAAGCTCCTGTTCAAAAATAATGCTCCGAAATAAACTTCTGTCACCTTAGTGATACATTTTGGGATAGTACCTAAAGTTTAAAGCAGAAATTGGGGCACTTTTGATATTTTCATTTTTGACCAAAATCGACAGGTCCGGGGCTTAGGGAATTTCTCATATGCCACAAAACGGTTGAAGCTCCTGTTCAGAAATGATGCTCCGAAATCAACTTCTGTCACCTTAGTGATACATTTTGGGATAGTACCTAAAGTTTAAAGCAGAAATTGAGGCACTTTTGAAATTTTCATTTTAGACCAAAATCGACAGGTCCGGGGCTTAGGGAATTTCTCATATGCCACAAAACGGTTGAAGCTCCTGTTCAAAAATAATGCTCCGAAATCAACTTCTGTCACCTTAGTGATACATTCTGGGATAGTACCTAAAGTTTAAAGCAGAAATTGGGGCACTTTTGAAATTTTCATTTTTGACCAAAATTGACAGGTCCGGGGCTTAGGGAATTTCTCATATGCCACAAAACGGTTGAAGCTCCTGTTCAAAAATGATGCTCCGAAATCAACTTCTGTCACCTTAGTGATACATTTTGGGATAGTAACTAAAGTTTAAAGCAGAAATTGGGGCACTTTTGAAGTATTCATTTTTGACCAAAATCGACAGGTCCGGTGCTTAGGGAATTTCTCATATGCCACAAAACGGTTGAAGCTCCTGTTCAAAAATGATGCTCCAAAATCAACTTCTGTCACCTTAGTGATACATTCTGGGATAGTACCTAAAGTTTAAAGCAGAAATTGGGGCACTTTTGAAATTTTCATTTTTGACCAAAATTGACAGGTCCGGGGCTTAGGGAATTTCTCATATGCCACAAAACGGTTGAAGCTCCTGTTCAAAAATGATGCTCCGAAATCAACTTCTGTCACCTTAGTGATACATTCTGGGATAGTACCTAAAGTTTAAAGCAGAAATTGGGGCACTTTTGAAATTTTCATTTTTGACCAAAATCGACAGGTCCGGGGCTTAGGGAATTTCTCATATGCCACAAAACGGTTGAAGCTCCTGTTCAAAAATGATGCTCCAAAATCAACTTCTGTCACCTTAGTGATACATTTTGGGATAGTACCTAAAGTTTAAAGCAGAAATTGGGGCACTTTTGATATTTTCATTTTTGACCAAAATCGACAGGTCCGGGGCTTAGGGAATTTCTCATATGCCACAAAACGTTTGAAGCTCCTGTTCAAAAATGATGCTCCGAAATCAACTTCTGTCACCTTAGTGATTCATTTTGGGATAGTACCTAAAGTTTAAAGCAGAAATTGGGGCACTTTTGATATTTTCATTTTTGACCAAAATCGACAGGTCCGGGGCTTAGGGAATTTCTCATATGCTACAAAACGGTTGAAGCTCCTGTTCAAAAATGATGCTCCGAAATCAACTTCTGTCACCTTAGTGATACATTTTGGGATAGTACCTAAAGTTTAAAGCAGAAATTGGGGCACATTTGACATTTTCATTTTTGACCAAAATCGACAGGTACGGGCTTAGGGAATTTCTCATATGCCACAAAACGGTTGAAGCTCCTGTTCAAAAATAATGCTCCGAAATAAACTTCTGTCACCTTAGTGATACATTTTGGGATAGTACCTAAAGTTTAAAGCAGAAATTGGGGTACTTTTGACATTTTCATTTTTGACCAAAATCGACAGGTCCGGTGCTTAGGGAATTTCTCATATGCCACAAAACGGTTGAAGCTCCTGTTCAAAAATGATGCTCCGAAATCAACTTCTGTCACCTTAGTGATACATTTTGGGATAGTACCTAAAGTTTAAAGCAGAAATTGGGGCACTTTTGAAATTTTCATTTTTGACCAAAATCGACAGGTCCGGGGCTTAGGGAATTTCTCATATGCCACAAAACGGTTGAAGCTCCTGTTCAAAAATAATGCTCCGAAATCAACTTCTGTCACCTTAGTGATACATTCTGGGATAGTACCTAAAGTTTAAAGCAGAAATTGGGGCACTTTTGAAGTTTTCATTTTTGACCAAAATCGACAGGTCCGGGGCTTAGGGAATTTCTCATATGCCACATAACGGTTGAAGCTCCTGTTCAAAAATGATGCTCCGAAATCAACTTCTGTCACCTTAGTGATACATTTTGGGATAGTACCTAAAGTTTAAAGCAGAAATTGGGGCACTTTTGAAATTTTCATTTTTGACCAAAATCGACAGGTACGGGCTTAGGGAATTTCTCATATGCCACAAAACGGTTGAAGCTCCTGTTCAAAAATAATGCTCCGAATTAAACTTCTGTCACCTTAGTGATACATTTTGGGATAGTACCTAAAGTTTAAAGCAGAAATTGGGGCACTTTTGATATTTTCATTTTTGACCAAAATCGACAGGTCCGGGGCTTAGGGAATTTCTCATATGCCACAAAACGGTTGAAGCTCCTGTTCAAAAATGATGCTCCGAAATCAACTTCTGTCACCTTAGTGATTCATTTTGGGATAGTACCTAAAGTTTAAAGCAGAAATTGGGGCACTTTTGATATTTTCATTTTTGACCAAAATCGACAGGTCCGGGGCTTAGGGAATTTCTCATATGCCACAAAACGTTTGAAGCTCCTGTTCAAAAATGATGCTCCGAAATCAACTTCTGTCACCTTAGTGATTCATTTTGGGATAGTACCTAAAGTTTAAAGCAGAAATTGGGGCACTTTTGATATTTTCATTTTTGACCAAAATCGACAGGTCCGGGGCTTAGGGAATTTCTAATATGCCACAAAACGGTTGAAGCTCCTGTTCAAAAATAATGCTCCGAAATCAACTTCTGTCACCTTAGTGATACATTTTGGGATTGTACCTAAAGTTTAAAGCAGAAATTGGGGCACTTTTGAAGTTTTCATTTTTGACCAAAATCGACAGGTCCGGGGCTTAGGGAATTTCTCATATGCCACAAAACGGTTGAAGCTCCTGTTCAAAAATGATGCTCCGAAATCAACTTCTGTCACCTTAGTGATACATTTTAGGATAGTACCTAAAGTTTAAAGCTGAAATTGGGGCACTTTTGACACTTTCATTTTTGACCAAAATTGACAGGTCCGGGGCTTAGGGAATTTCTCATATGCTACAAAACGGTTGAAGCTCCTGTTCAAAAATGATGCTCCGAAATCAACTTCTGTCACCTTAGTGATACATTCTGGGATAGTACCTAAAGTTTAAAGCAGAAATTGGGGCACTTTTGAAGTTTTCATTTTTGACCAAAATCGACAGGTCCGGGGCTTAGGGAATTTCTTATATGCCACAAAACGGTTGAAGCTCCTGTTCAAAAATGATGCTCCGAAATCAACTTCTGTCACCTTAGTGATACATTTTAGGATAGTACCTAAAGTTTAAAGCTGAAATTGGGGCACTTTTGACATTTTCATTTTTGACCAAAATTGACAGGTCCGGGGCTTAGGGAATTTCTCATATGCCACAAAACGGTTGAAGCTCCTGTTCAAAAATGATGCTCCGAAATCAACTTCTGTCACCTTAGTGATACATTCTGGGATAGTACCTAAAGTTTAAAGCAGAAATTGGGGCACTTTTGAAATTTTCATTTTTGACCAAAATCGACAGGTCCGGGGCTTAGGGAATTTCTCATATGCTACAAAACGGTTGAAGCTCCTGTTCAAAAATGATGCTCCGAAATCAACTTCTGTCACCTTAGTGATACATTTTGGGATAGTACCTAAAGTTTAAAGCAGAAATTGGGGCACATTTGAAATTTTCATTTTTGACCAAAATCGACAGGTACGGGCTTAGGGAATTTCTCATATGCCACAAAACGGTTGAAGCTCCTGTTCAAAAATAATGCTCCGAAATAAACTTCTGTCACCTTAGTGATACATTTTGTGATAGTACCTTAAGTTTAAAGCAGAAATTGGGGTACTTTTGACATTTTCATTTTTGACCAAAATCGACAGGTCCGGTGCTTAGGGAATTTCTCATATGCCACATAACGGTTGAAGCTCCTGTTCAAAAATGATGCTCCGAAATCAACTTCTGTCACCTTAGTGATACATTTTGTGATAGTACCTTTAAGTTTAAAGCAGAAATTGGGGTACTTTTGACATTTTCATTTTTGACCAAAATCGACAGGTCCGGTGCTTAGGGAATTTCTCATATGCCACAAAACGGTTGAAGCTCCTGTTCAAAAATGATGCTCCGAAATAAACTTCTGTCACCTTAGTGATACATTTTGTGATAGTACCTTAAGTTTAAAGCAGAAATTGGGGTACTTTTGATATTTTCATTTTTGACCAAAATCGACAGGTCCGGGGCTTAGGGAATTTCTCATATGCCACAAAACGTTTGAAGCTCCTGTTCAAAAATGATGCTCCGAAATCAACTTCTGTCACCTTAGTGATTCATTTTGGGATAGTACCTAAAGTTTAAAGCAGAAATTGGGGCACTTTTGATATTTTCATTTTTGACCAAAATCGACAGGTCCGGGGCTTAGGGAATTTCTCATATGCCACAAAACGGTTGAAGCTCCTGTTCAAAAATAATGCTCCGAAATCAACTTCTGTCACCTTAGTGATACATTTTGGGATTGTACCTAAAGTTTAAAGCAGAAATTGGGGCACTTTTGAAGTTTTCATTTTTGACCAAAATCGACAGGTCCGGGGCTTAGGGAATTTCTCATATGCCACAAAACGGTTGAAGCTCCTGTTCAAAAATGATGCTCCGAAATCAACTTCTGTCACCTTAGTGATACATTTTAGGATAGTACCTAAAGTTTAAAGCTGAAATTGGGGCACTTTTGACATTTTCATTTTTGACCAAAATTGACAGGTCCGGGGCTTAGGGAATTTCTCATATGCCACAAAACGGTTGAAGCTCCTGTTCAAAAATGATGCTCCGAAATCAACTTCTGTCACCTTAGTGATACATTTTGGGATAGTACCTAAAGTTTAAAGCAGAAATTGAGGCACTTTTGAAATTTTCATTTTTGACCAAAATCGACAGGTCCGGGGCTTAGGGAATTTCTCATATGCCACAAAACGGTTGAAGCTCCTGTTCAAAAATAATGCTCCGAAATCAACTTCTGTCACCTTAGTGATACATTCTGGGATAGTACCTAAAGTTTAAAGCAGAAATTGGGGCACTTTTGAAATTTTCATTTTTGACCAAAATTGACAGGTCCGGGGCTTAGGGAATTTCTCATATGCCACAAAACGGTTGAAGCTCCTGTTCAAAAATGATGCTCCGAAATCAACTTCTGTCACCTTAGTGATACATTTTGGGATAGTAACTAAAGTTTAAAGCAGAAATTGGGGCACTTTTGAAGTATTCATTTTTGACCAAAATCGACAGGTCCGGTGCTTAGGGAATTTCTCATATGCCACAAAACGATTGAAGCTCCTGTTCAAAAATGATGCTCCAAAATCAACTTCTGTCACCTTAGTGATACATTCTGGGATAGTACCTAAAGTTTAAAGCAGAAATTGGGGCACTTTTGATATTTTCATTTTTGACTAAAATCGACAGGTCCGGGGCTTAGGGAATTTCTCATATGCCACAAAACGGTTGAAGCTCCTGTTCAAAAATAATGCTCCGAAATCAACTTCTGTCACCTTAGTGATACATTTTGGGATTGTACCTAAAGTTTAAAGCAGAAATTGGGGCACTTTTGAAGTTTTCATTTTTGACCAAAATCGACAGGTCCGGGGCTTAGGGAATTTCTCATATGCCACAAAACGGTTGAAGCTCCTGTTCAAAAATGATGCTCCGAAATCAACTTCTGTCACCTTAGTGATACATTTTGGGATAGTACCTAAAGTTTAAAGCAGAAATTGGGGCACTTTTGATATTTTCATTTTTGACCAAAATCGACAGGTCCGGGGCTTAGGGAATTTCTCATATGCCACAAAACGGTTGAAGCTCCTGTTCAAAAATAATGCTCCGAAATAAACTTCTGTCACCTTAGTGATACATTTTGGGATAGTACCTAAAGTTTAAAGCAGAAATTGGGGCACATTTGAAATTTTCATTTTTGACCAAAATCGACAGGTACGGGCTTAGGGAATTTCTCATATGCCACAAAACGGTTGAAGCTCCTGTTCAAAAATAATGCTCCGAAATAAACTTCTGTCACCTTAGTGATACATTTTGGGATACTACCTAAAGTTTAAAGCAGAAATTGGGGCACTTTTGAAATTTTCATTTTTGACCAAAATTGACAGGTCCGGGGCTTAGGGAATTTCTCATATGTCACAAAACGGTTGAAGCTCCTGTTCAAAAATGATGCTCCGAAATCAACTTCTGTCACCTTAGTGATACATTTTGGGATAGTACCTAAAGTTTAAAGCAGAAATTGGGGCACTTTTGAAGTTTTCATTTTTGACCAAAATCGACAGGTCCGGGGCTTAGGGAATTTCTAATATGCCACAAAACGGTTGAAGCTCCTGTTCAAAAATAATGCTCCGAAATAAACTTCTGTCACCTTAGTGATACATTCTGGGATAGTACCTAAAGTTTAAAGCAGAAATTGGGGCACTTTTGAAATTTTCATTTTTGACCAAAATCGACAGGTCCGGGGCTTAGGGAATTTCTCATATGCTACAAAACGGTTGAAGCTCCTGTTCAAAAATGATGCTCCGAAATCAACTTCTGTCACCTTAGTGATACATTTTGGGATAGTACCTAAAGTTTAAAGCAGAAATTGGGGCACATTTGAAATTTTCATTTTTGACCAAAATCGACAGGTACGGGCTTAGGGAATTTCTCATATGCCACAAAACGGTTGAAGCTCCTGTTCAAAAATGATGCTCCGAAATCAACTTCTGTCACCTTAGTGATACATTTTGTGATAGTACCTTTAAGTTTAAAGCAGAAATTGGGGTACTTTTGACATTTTCATTTTTGACCAAAATCGACAGGTCCGGTGCTTAGGGAATTTCTCATATGCCACAAAACGGTTGAAGCTCCTGTTCAAAAATGATGCTCCGAAATAAACTTCTGTCACCTTAGTGATACATTTTGTGATAGTACCTTAAGTTTAAAGCAGAAATTGGGGTACTTTTGATATTTTCATTTTTGACCAAAATCGACAGGTCCGGGGCTTAGGGAATTTCTCATATGCCACAAAACGTTTGAAGCTCCTGTTCAAAAATGATGCTCCGAAATCAACTTCTGTCACCTTAGTGATTCATTTTGGGATAATACCTAAAGTTTAAAGCAGAAATTGGGGCACTTTTGATATTTTCATTTTTGACCAAAATCGACAGGTCCGGGGCTTAGGGAATTTCTCATATGCCACAAAACGGTTGAAGCTCCTGTTCAAAAATAATGCTCCGAAATCAACTTCTGTCACCTTAGTGATACATTTTGGGATTGTACCTAAAGTTTAAAGCAGAAATTGGGGCACTTTTGAAGTTTTCATTTTTGACCAAAATCGACAGGTCCGGGGCTTAGGGAATTTCTCATATGCCACAAAACGGTTGAAGCTCCTGTTCAAAAATGATGCTCCGAAATCAACTTCTGTCACCTTAGTGATACATTTTGGGATAGTACCTAAAGTTTAAAGCAGAAATTGGGGCACTTTTGATATTTTCATTTTTGACCAAAATCGACAGGTCCGGGGCTTAGGGAATTTCTCATATGCCACAAAACGGTTGAAGCTCCTGTTCAAAAATAATGCTCCGAAATAAACTTCTGTCACCTTAGTGATACATTTTGGGATAGTACCTAAAGTTTAAAGCAGAAATTGGGGCACATTTGAAATTTTCATTTTTGACCAAAATCGACAGGTACGGGCTTAGGGAATTTCTCATATGCCACAAAACGGTTGAAGCTCCTGTTCAAAAATAATGCTCCGAAATAAACTTCTGTCACCTTAGTGATACATTTTGGGATACTACCTAAAGTTTAAAGCAGAAATTGGGGCACTTTTGAAATTTTCATTTTTGACCAAAATTGACAGGTCCGGGGCTTAGGGAATTTCTCATATGCCACAAAACGGTTGAAGCTCCTGTTCAAAAATGATGCTCCGAAATCAACTTCTGTCACCTTAGTGATACATTTTGGGATAGTACCTAAAGTTTAAAGCAGAAATTGGGGCACTTTTGAAGTTTTCATTTTTGACCAAAATCGACAGGTCCGGGGCTTAGGGAATTTCTAATATGCCACATAACGGTTGAAGCTCCTGTTCAAAAATGATGCTCCGAAATCAACTTCTGTCACCTTAGTGATACATTTTGGGATAGTACCTAAAGTTTAAAGCAGAAATTGGGGCACTTTTGAAATTTTCATTTTTGACCAAAATCGACAGGTACGGCATTAGGGAATTTCTCATATGCCACAAAACGGTTGAAGCTCCTGTTCAAAAATAATGCTCCGAAATAAACTTCTGTCACCTTAGTGATACATTTTGGGATAGTACCTAAAGTTTAAAGCAGAAATTGGGGCACTTTTGATATTTTCATTTTTGACCAAAATCGACAGGTCCGGGGCTTAGGGAATTTCTCATATGCCACAAAACGGTTGAAGCTCCTGTTCAAAAATGATGCTCCGAAATCAACTTCTGTCACCTTAGTGATACATTTTGGGATAGTACCTAAAGTTTAAAGCAGAAATTGAGGCACTTTTGAAATTTTCATTTTTGACCAAAATCGACAGGTCCGGGGCTTAGGGAATTTCTCATATGCCACAAAACGGTTGAAGCTCCTGTTCAAAAATAATGCTCCGAAATCAACTTCTGTCACCTTAGTGATACATTCTGGGATAGTACCTAAAGTTTCAAGCAGAAATTGGGGCACTTTTGAAATTTTCATTTTTGACCAAAATTGACAGGTCCGGGGCTTAGGGAATTTCTCATATGCCACAAAACGGTTGAAGCTCCTGTTCAAAAATGATGCTCCGAAATCAACTTCTGTCACCTTAGTGATACATTTTGGGATAGTAACTAAAGTTTAAAGCAGAAATTGGGGCACTTTTGAAGTATTCATTTTTGACCAAAATCGACAGGTCCGGTGCTTAGGGAATTTCTCATATGCCACAAAACGGTTGAAGCTCCTGTTCAAAAATGATGCTCCAAAATCAACTTTTGTCACCTTAGTGATACATTCTGGGATAGTACCTAAAGTTTAAAGCAGAAATTGGGGCACTTTTGAAATTTTCATTTTTGACCAAAATTGACAGGTCCGGGGCTTAGGGAATTTCTCATATGCCACAAAACGGTTGAAGCTCCTGTTCAAAAATGATGCTCCGAAATCAACTTCTGTCACCTTAGTGATACATTCTGGGATAGTACCTAAAGTTTAAAGCAGAAATTGGGGCACTTTTGAAATTTTCATTTTTGACCAAAATCGACAGGTACGGCCTTAGGGAATTTCTCATATGCCACAAAACGGTTGAAGCTCCTGTTCAAAAATAATGCTCCGAAATAAACTTCTGTCACCTTAGTGATACATTTTGGGATAGTACCTAAAGTTTAAAGCAGAAATTGGGGCACATTTGAAATTTTCATTTTTGACCAAAATCGACAGGTACGGGCTTAGGGAATTTCTCATATGCCACAAAACGGTTGAAGCTCCTGTTCAAAAATAATGCTCCGAAATAAACTTCTGTCACCTTAGTGATACATTTTGGGATACTACCTAAAGTTTAAAGCAGAAATTGGGGCACTTTTGAAATTTTCATTTTTGACCAAAATTGACAGGTCCGGGGCTTAGGGAATTTCTCATATGCCACAAAACGGTTGAAGCTCCTGTTCAAAAATGATGCTCCGAAATCAACTTCTGTCACCTTAGTGATACATTTTGGGATAGTACCTAAAGTTTAAAGCAGAAATTGGGGCACTTTTGAAGTTTTCATTTTTGACCAAAATCGACAGGTCCGGGGCTTAGGGAATTTCTAATATGCCACATAACGGTTGAAGCTCCTGTTCAAAAATGATGCTCCGAAATCAACTTCTGTCACCTTAGTGATACATTTTGGGATAGTACCTAAAGTTTAAAGCAGAAATTGGGGCACTTTTGAAATTTTCATTTTTGACCAAAATCGACAGGTACGGCCTTAGGGAATTTCTCATATGCCACAAAACGGTTGAAGCTCCTGTTCAAAAATAATGCTCCGAAATAAACTTCTGTCACCTTAGTGATACATTTTGGGATAGTACCTAAAGTTTAAAGCAGAAATTGGGGCACTTTTGATATTTTCATTTTTGACCAAAATCGACAGGTCCGGGGCTTAGGGAATTTCTCATATGCCACAAAACGGTTGAAGCTCCTGTTCAAAAATGATGCTCCGAAATCAACTTCTGTCACCTTAGTGATACATTTTGGGATAGTACCTAAAGTTTAAAGCAGAAATTGAGGCACTTTTGAAATTTTCATTTTTGACCAAAATCGACAGGTCCGGGGCTTAGGGAATTTCTCATATGCCACAAAACGGTTGAAGCTCCTGTTCAAAAATGATGCTCCGAAATCAACTTCTGTCACCTTAGTGATACATTTTGGGATAGTAACTAAAGTTTAAAGCAGAAATTGGGGCACTTTTGAAGTATTCATTTTTGACCAAAATCGACAGGTCCGGTGCTTAGGGAATTTCTCATATGCCACAAAACGGTTGAAGCTCCTGTTCAAAAATGATGCTCCAAAATCAACTTTTGTCACCTTAGTGATACATTCTGGGATAGTACCTAAAGTTTAAAGCAGAAATTGGGGCACTTTTGAAATTTTCATTTTTGACCAAAATTGACAGGTCCGGGGCTTAGGGAATTTCTCATATGCCACAAAACGGTTGAAGCTCCTGTTCAAAAATGATGCTCCGAAATCAACTTCTGTCACCTTAGTGATACATTCTGGGATAGTACCTAAAGTTTAAAGCAGAAATTGGGGCACTTTTGAAATTTTCATTTTTGACCAAAATCGACAGGTCCGGGGGCTTAGGGAATTTCTCATATGCCACAAAACGGTTGAAGCTCCTGTTCAAAAATGATGCTCCAAAATCAACTTCTGTCACCTTAGTGATACATTTTGGGATAGTACCTAAAGTTTAAAGCAGAAATTGGGGCACTTTTGATATTTTCATTTTTGACCAAAATCGACAGGTACGGGCTTAGGGAATTTCTCATATGCCACAAAACGGTTGAAGCTCCTGTTCAAAAATAATGCTCCGAAATAAACTTCTGTCACCTTAGTGATACATTTTGGGATAGTACCTAAAGTTTAAAGCAGAAATTGGGGCACTTTTGATATTTTCATTTTTGACCAAAATCGACAGGTCCGGGGCTTAGGGAATTTCTCATATGCCACAAAACGGTTGAAGCTCCTGTTCAGAAATGATGCTCCGAAATCAACTTCTGTCACCTTAGTGATACATTTTGGGATAGTACCTAAAGTTTAAAGCAGAAATTGAGGCACTTTTGAAATTTTCATTTTTGACCAAAATCGACAGGTCCGGGGCTTAGGGAATTTCTCATATGCCACAAAACGGTTGAAGCTCCTGTTCAAAAATAATGCTCCGAAATCAACTTCTGTCACCTTAGTGATACATTCTGGGATAGTACCTAAAGTTTAAAGCAGAAATTGGGGCACTTTTGAAATTTTCATTTTTGACCAAAATTGACAGGTCCGGGGCTTAGGGAATTTCTCATATGCCACAAAACGGTTGAAGCTCCTGTTCAAAAATGATGCTCCGAAATCAACTTCTGTCACCTTAGTGATACATTTTGGGATAGTAACTAAAGTTTAAAGCAGAAATTGGGGCACTTTTGAAGTATTCATTTTTGACCAAAATCGACAGGTCCGGTGCTTAGGGAATTTCTCATATGCCACAAAACGGTTGAAGCTCCTGTTCAAAAATGATGCTCCAAAATCAACTTCTGTCACCTTAGTGATACATTCTGGGATAGTACCTAAAGTTTAAAGCAGAAATTGGGGCACTTTTGAAATTTTCATTTTTGACCAAAATTGACAGGTCCGGGGCTTAGGGAATTTCTCATATGCCACAAAACGGTTGAAGCTCCTGTTCAAAAATGATGCTCCGAAATCAACTTCTGTCACCTTAGTGATACATTCTGGGATAGTACCTAAAGTTTAAAGCAGAAATTGGGGCACTTTTGAAATTTTCATTTTTGACCAAAATCGACAGGTCCGGGGCTTAGGGAATTTCTCATATGCCACAAAACGGTTGAAGCTCCTGTTCAAAAATGATGCTCCAAAATCAACTTCTGTCACCTTAGTGATACATTTTGGGATAGTACCTAAAGTTTAAAGCAGAAATTGGGGCACTTTTGATATTTTCATTTTTGACCAAAATCGACAGGTCCGGGGCTTAGGGAATTTCTCATATGCCACAAAACGTTTGAAGCTCCTGTTCAAAAATGATGCTCCGAAATCAACTTCTGTCACCTTAGTGATTCATTTTGGGATAGTACCTAAAGTTTAAAGCAGAAATTGGGGCACTTTTGATATTTTCATTTTTGACCAAAATCGACAGGTCCGGGGCTTAGGGAATTTCTCATATGCCACAAAACGGTTGAAGCTCCTGTTCAAAAATAATGCTCCGAAATCAACTTCTGTCACCTTAGTGATACATTTTGGGATTGTACCTAAAGTTTAAAGCAGAAATTTGGGCACTTTTGAAGTTTTCATTTTTGACCAAAATCGACAGGTCCGGGGCTTAGGGAATTTCTCATATGCCACAAAACGTTTGAAGCTCCTGTTCAAAAATGATGCTCCGAAATCAACTTCTGTCACCTTAGTGATTCATTTTGGGATAGTACCTAAAGTTTAAAGCTGAAATTGGGGCACTTTTGACATTTTCATTTTTGACCAAAATTGACAGGTCCGGGGGTTAGGGAATTTCTCATATGCCACAAAACGGTTGAAGCTCCTGTTCAAAAATGATGCTCCGAAATCAACTTCTGTCACCTTAGTGATACATTCTGGGATAGTACCTAAAGTTTAAAGCAGAAATTGGGGCACTTTTGAAATTTTCATTTTTGACCAAAATCGACAGGTCCGGGGCTTAGGGAATTTCTCATATGCTACAAAACGGTTGAAGCTCCTGTTCAAAAATGATGCTCCGAAATCAACTTCTGTCACCTTAGTGATACATTTTGGGATAGTACCTAAAGTTTAAAGCAGAAATTGGGGCACATTTGACATTTTCATTTTTGACCAAAATCGACAGGTACGGGCTTAGGGAATTTCTCATATGCCACAAAACGGTTGAAGCTCCTGTTCAAAAATAATGCTCCGAAATAAACTTCTGTCACCTTAGTGATACATTTTGGGATAGTACCTAAAGTTTAAAGCAGAAATTGGGGTACTTTTGACATTTTCATTTTTGACCAAAATCGACAGGTCCGGTGCTTAGGGAATTTCTCATATGCCACAAAACGGTTGAAGCTCCTGTTCAAAAATGATGCTCCGAAATCAACTTCTGTCACCTTAGTGATACATTTTGGGATAGTACCTAAAGTTTAAAGCAGAAATTGGGGCACTTTTGAAATTTTCATTTTTGACCAAAATCGACAGGTCCGGGGCTTAGGGAATTTCTCATATGCCACAAAACGGTTGAAGCTCCTGTTCAAAAATAATGCTCCGAAATCAACTTCTGTCACCTTAGTGATACATTCTGGGATAGTACCTAAAGTTTAAAGCAGAAATTGGGGCACTTTTGAAGTTTTCATTTTTGACCAAAATCGACAGGTCCGGGGCTTAGGGAATTTCTCATATGCCACATAACGGTTGAAGCTCCTGTTCAAAAATGATGCTCCGAAATCAACTTCTGTCACCTTAGTGATACATTTTGGGATAGTACCTAAAGTTTAAAGCAGAAATTGGGGCACTTTTGAAATTTTCATTTTTGACCAAAATCGACAGGTACGGGCTTAGGGAATTTCTCATATGCCACAAAACGGTTGAAGCTCCTGTTCAAAAATAATGCTCCGAATTAAACTTCTGTCACCTTAGTGATACATTTTGGGATAGTACCTAAAGTTTAAAGCAGAAATTGGGGCACTTTTGATATTTTCATTTTTGACCAAAATCGACAGGTCCGGGGCTTAGGGAATTTCTCATATGCCACAAAACGTTTGAAGCTCCTGTTCAAAAATGATGCTCCGAAATCAACTTCTGTCACCTTAGTGATTCATTTTGGGATAGTACCTAAAGTTTAAAGCAGAAATTGGGGCACTTTTGATATTTTCATTTTTGACCAAAATCGACAGGTCCGGGGCTTAGGGAATTTCTAATATGCCACAAAACGGTTGAAGCTCCTGTTCAAAAATAATGCTCCGAAATCAACTTCTGTCACCTTAGTGATACATTTTGGGATTGTACCTAAAGTTTAAAGCAGAAATTGGGGCACTTTTGAAGTTTTCATTTTTGACCAAAATCGACAGGTCCGGGGCTTAGGGAATTTCTCATATGCCACAAAACGGTTGAAGCTCCTGTTCAAAAATGATGCTCCGAAATCAACTTCTGTCACCTTAGTGATACATTTTAGGATAGTACCTAAAGTTTAAAGCTGAAATTGGGGCACTTTTGACATTTTCATTTTTGACCAAAATTGACAGGTCCGGGGCTTAGGGAATTTCTCATATGCTACAAAACGGTTGAAGCTCCTGTTCAAAAATGATGCTCCGAAATCAACTTCTGTCACCTTAGTGATACATTCTGGGATAGTACCTAAAGTTTAAAGCAGAAATTGGGGCACTTTTGAAGTTTTCATTTTTGACCAAAATCGACAGGTCCGGGGCTTAGGGAATTTCTTATATGCCACAAAACGGTTGAAGCTCCTGTTCAAAAATGATGCTCCGAAATCAACTTCTGTCACCTTAGTGATACATTTTAGGATAGTACCTAAAGTTTAAAGCTGAAATTGGGGCACTTTTGACATTTTCATTTTTGACCAAAATTGACAGGTCCGGGGCTTAGGGAATTTCTCATATGCCACAAAACGGTTGAAGCTCCTGTTCAAAAATGATGCTCCGAAATCAACTTCTGTCACCTTAGTGATACATTCTGGGATAGTACCTAAAGTTTAAAGCAGAAATTGGGGCACTTTTGAAATTTTCATTTTTGACCAAAATCGACAGGTCCGGGGCTTAGGGAATTTCTCATATGCTACAAAACGGTTGAAGCTCCTGTTCAAAAATGATGCTCCGAAATCAACTTCTGTCACCTTAGTGATACATTTTGGGATAGTACCTAAAGTTTAAAGCAGAAATTGGGGCACATTTGAAATTTTCATTTTTGACCAAAATCGACAGGTACGGGCTTAGGGAATTTCTCATATGCCACAAAACGGTTGAAGCTCCTGTTCAAAAATAATGCTCCGAAATAAACTTCTGTCACCTTAGTGATACATTTTGTGATAGTACCTTAAGTTTAAAGCAGAAATTGGGGTACTTTTGACATTTTCATTTTTGACCAAAATCGACAGGTCCGGTGCTTAGGGAATTTCTCATATGCCACATAACGGTTGAAGCTCCTGTTCAAAAATGATGCTCCGAAATCAACTTCTGTCACCTTAGTGATACATTTTGTGATAGTACCTTTAAGTTTAAAGCAGAAATTGGGGTACTTTTGACATTTTCATTTTTGACCAAAATCGACAGGTCCGGTGCTTAGGGAATTTCTCATATGCCACAAAACGGTTGAAGCTCCTGTTCAAAAATGATGCTCCGAAATAAACTTCTGTCACCTTAGTGATCAATTTTGTGATAGTACCTTAAGTTTAAATCAGAGATTGGGGTACTTTTGATATTTTCATTTTTGACCAAAATCGACAGGTCCGGGGCTTAGGGAATTTCTCATATGCCACAAAACGTTTGAAGCTCCTGTTCAAAAATGATGCTCCGAAATCAACTTCTGTCACCTTAGTGATTCATTTTGGGATAGTACCTAAAGTTTAAAGCAGAAATTGGGGCACTTTTGATATTTTCATTTTTGACCAAAATCGACAGGTCCGGGGCTTAGGGAATTTCTCATATGCCACAAAACGGTTGAAGCTCCTGTTCAAAAATAATGCTCCGAAATCAACTTCTGTCACCTTAGTGATACATTTTGGGATTGTACCTAAAGTTTAAAGCAGAAATTGGGGCACTTTTGAAGTTTTCATTTTTGACCAAAATCGACAGGTCCGGGGCTTAGGGAATTTCTCATATGCCACAAAACGGTTGAAGCTCCTGTTCAAAAATGATGCTCCGAAATCAACTTCTGTCACCTTAGTGATACATTTTAGGATAGTACCTAAAGTTTAAAGCTGAAATTGGGGCACTTTTGACATTTTCATTTTTGACCAAAATTGACAGGTCCGGGGCTTAGGGAATTTCTCATATGCCACAAAACGGTTGAAGCTCCTGTTCAAAAATGATGCTCCGAAATCAACTTCTGTCACCTTAGTGATACATTCTGGGATAGTACCTAAAGTTTAAAGCAGAAATTGGGGCACTTTTGAAATTTTCATTTTTGACCAAAATCGACAGGTCCGGGGCTTAGGGAATTTCTCATATGCTACAAAACGGTTGAAGCTCCTGTTCAAAAATGATGCTCCGAAATCAACTTCTGTCACCTTAGTGATACATTTTGGGATAGTACCTAAAGTTTAAAGCAGAAATTGGGGCACATTTGACATTTTCATTTTTGACCAAAATCGACAGGTACGGGCTTAGGGAATTTCTCATATGCCACAAAACGGTTGAAGCTCCTGTTCAAAAATAATGCTCCGAAATAAACTTCTGTCACCTTAGTGATACATTTTGGGATAGTACCTAAAGTTTAAAGCAGAAATTGGGGTACTTTTGACATTTTCATTTTTGACCAAAATCAACAGGTCCGGTGCTTAGGGAATTTCTCATATGCCACAAAACGGTTGAAGCTCCTGTTCAAAAATGATGCTCCGAAATCAACTTCTGTCACCTTAGTGATACATTTTGGGATAGTACCTAAAGTTTAAAGCAGAAATTGGGGCACTTTTGAAATTTTCATTTTTGACCAAAATCGACAGGTCCGGGGCTTAGGGAATTTCTCATATGCCACAAAACGGTTGAAGCTCCTGTTCAAAAATAATGCTCCGAAATCAACTTCTGTCACCTTAGTGATACATTCTGGGATAGTACCTAAAGTTTAAAGCAGAAATTGGGGCACTTTTGAAGTTTTCATTTTTGACCAAAATCGACAGGTCCGGGGCTTAGGGAATTTCTCATATGCCACATAACGGTTGAAGCTCCTGTTCAAAAATGATGCTCCGAAATCAACTTCTGTCACCTTAGTGATACATTTTGGGATAGTACCTAAAGTTTAAAGCAGAAATTGGGGCACTTTTGAAATTTTCATTTTTGACCAAAATCGACAGGTACGGGCTTAGGGAATTTCTCATATGCCACAAAACGGTTGAAGCTCCTGTTCAAAAATAATGCTCCGAATTAAACTTCTGTCACCTTAGTGATACATTTTGGGATAGTACCTAAAGTTTAAAGCAGAAATTGGGGCACTTTTGATATTTTCATTTTTGACCAAAATCGACAGGTCCGGGGCTTAGGGAATTTCTCATATGCCACAAAACGGTTGAAGCTCCTGTTCAAAAATGATGCTCCGAAATCAACTTCTGTCACCTTAGTGATTCATTTTGGGATAGTACCTAAAGTTTAAAGCAGAAATTGGGGCACTTTTGATATTTTCATTTTTGACCAAAATCGACAGGTCCGGGGCTTAGGGAATTTCTCATATGCCACAAAACGTTTGAAGCTCCTGTTCAAAAATGATGCTCCGAAATCAACTTCTGTCACCTTAGTGATTCATTTTGGGATAGTACCTAAAGTTTAAAGCAGAAATTGGGGCACTTTTGATATTTTCATTTTTGACCAAAATCGACAGGTCCGGGGCTTAGGGAATTTCTAATATGCCACAAAACGGTTGAAGCTCCTGTTCAAAAATAATGCTCCGAAATCAACTTCTGTCACCTTAGTGATACATTTTGGGATTGTACCTAAAGTTTAAAGCAGAAATTGGGGCACTTTTGAAGTTTTCATTTTTGACCAAAATCGACAGGTCCGGGGCTTAGGGAATTTCTCATATTCCACAAAACGGTTGAAGCTCCTGTTCAAAAATGATGCTCCGAAATCAACTTCTGTCACCTTAGTGATACATTTTAGGATAGTACCTAAAGTTTAAAGCTGAAATTGGGGCACTTTTGACATTTTCATTTTTGACCAAAATTGACAGGTCCGGGGCTTAGGGAATTTCTCATATGCTACAAAACGGTTGAAGCTCCTGTTCAAAAATGATGCTCCGAAATCAACTTCTGTCACCTTAGTGATACATTTTGGGATAGTACCTAAAGTTTAAAGCAGAAATTGGGGCACTTTTGAAATTTTCATTTTTGACCAAAATCGACAGGTCCGGGGCTTAGGGAATTTCTCATATGCCACAAAACGGTTGAAGCTCCTGTTCAAAAATAATGCTCCGAAATCAACTTCTGTCACCTTAGTGATACATTCTGGGATAGTACCTAAAGTTTAAAGCAGAAATTGGGGCACTTTTGAAGTTTTCATTTTTGACCAAAATCGACAGGTCCGGGGCTTAGGGAATTTCTCATATGCCACATAACGGTTGAAGCTCCTGTTCAAAAATGATGCTCCGAAATCAACTTCTGTCACCTTAGTGATACATTTTGGGATAGTACCTAAAGTTTAAAGCAGAAATTGGGGCACTTTTGAAATTTTCATTTTTGACCAAAATCGACAGGTACGGGCTTAGGGAATTTCTCATATGCCACAAAACGGTTGAAGCTCCTGTTCAAAAATAATGCTCCGAATTAAACTTCTGTCACCTTAGTGATACATTTTGGGATAGTACCTAAAGTTTAAAGCAGAAATTGGGGCACTTTTGATATTTTCATTTTTGACCAAAATCGACAGGTCCGGGGCTTAGGGAATTTCTCATATGCCACAAAACGTTTGAAGCTCCTGTTCAAAAATGATGCTCCGAAATCAACTTCTGTCACCTTAGTGATTCATTTTGGGATAGTACCTAAAGTTTAAAGCAGAAATTGGGGCACTTTTGATATTTTCATTTTTGACCAAAATCGACAAGTCCGGGGCTTAGGGAATTTCTCATATGCCACAAAACGGTTGAAGCTCCTGTTCAAAAATAATGCTCCGAAATCAACTTCTGTCACCTTAGTGATACATTTTGGGATAGTACCTAAAGTTTAAAGCAGAAATTGGGGCACTTTTGAAGTTTTCATTTTTGACCAAAATCGACAGGTCCGGGGCTTAGGGAATTTCTTATATGCCACAAAACGGTTGAAGCTCCTGTTCAAAAATGATGCTCCGAAATCAACTTCTGTCACCTTAGTGATACATTTTAGGATAGTACCTAAAGTTTAAAGCTGAAATTGGGGCACTTTTGACATTTTCATTTTTGACCAAAATTGACAGGTCCGGGGCTTAGGGAATTTCTCATATGCCACAAAACGGTTGAAGCTCCTGTTCAAAAATGATGCTCCGAAATCAACTTCTGTCACCTTAGTGATACATTCTGGGATAGTACCTAAAGTTTAAAGCAGAAATTGGGGCACTTTTGAAATTTTCATTTTTGACCAAAATCGACAGGTCCGGGGCTTAGGGAATTTCTCATATGCTACAAAACGGTTGAAGCTCCTGTTCAAAAATGATGCTCCGAAATCAACTTCTGTCACCTTAGTGATACATTTTGGGATAGTACCTAAAGTTTAAAGCAGAAATTGGGGCACATTTGAAATTTTCATTTTTGACCAAAATCGACAGGTACGGGCTTAGGGAATTTCTCATATGCCACAAAACGGTTGAAGCTCCTGTTCAAAAATAATGCTCCGAAATAAACTTCTGTCACCTTAGTGATACATTTTGTGATAGTACCTTAAGTTTAAAGCAGAAATTGGGGTACTTTTGACATTTTCATTTTTGACCAAAATCGACAGGTCCGGGGCTTAGGGAATTTCTCATATGCCACAAAACGTTTGAAGCTCCTGTTCAAAAATGATGCTCCGAAATCAACTTCTGTCACCTTAGTGATTCATTTTGGGATAGTACCTAAAGTTTAAAGCAGAAATTGGGGCACTTTTGAAATTTTCATTTTTGACCAAAATTGACAGGTCCGGGGCTTAGGGAATTTCTCATATGCCACAAAACGGTTGAAGCTCCTGTTCAAAAATGATGCTCCGAAATCAACTTCTGTCACCTTAGTGATACATTCTGGGATAGTACCTAAAGTTTAAAGCAGAAATTGGGGCACTTTTGATATTTTCATTTTTGACCAAAATCGACAGGTCCGGGGCTTAGGGAATTTCTCATATGCCACAAAACGGTTGAAGCTCCTGTTCAAAAATGATGCTCCGAAATCAACTTCTGTCACCTTAGTGATACATTCTGGGATAGTACCTAAAGTTTAAAGCAGAAATTGGGGCACTTTTGAAATTTTCATTTTTGACCAAAATCGACAGGTCCGGGGCTTAGGGAATTTCTCATATGCCACAAAACGGTTGAAGCTCCTGTTCAAAAATGATGCTCCAAAATCAACTTCTGTCACCTTAGTGATACATTTTGGGATAGTACCTAAAGTTTAAAGCAGAAATTGGGGCACTTTTGATATTTTCATTTTTGACCAAAATCGACAGGTCCGCGGCTTAGGGAATTTCTCATATGCCACAAAACGTTTGAAGCTCCTGTTCAAAAATGATGCTCCGAAATCAACTTCTGTCACCTTAGTGATTCATTTTGGGATAGTACCTAAAGTTTAAAGCAGAAATTGGGGCACTTTTGATATTTTCATTTTTGACCAAAATCGACAGGTCCGGGGCTTAGGGAATTTCTCATATGCCACAAAACGGTTGAAGCTCCTGTTCAAAAATAATGCTCCGAAATCAACTTCTGTCACCTTAGTGATACATTTTGGGATTGTACCTAAAGTTTAAAGCAGAAATTGGGGCACTTTTGAAGTTTTCATTTTTGACCAAAATCGACAGGTCCGGGGCTTAGGGAATTTCTCATATGCTACAAAACGGTTGAAGCTCCTGTTCAAAAATGATGCTCCTAAATCAACTTCTGTCACCTTAGTGATACATTTTGGGATAGTACCTAAAGTTTAAAGCAGAAATTGGGGCACATTTGACATTTTCATTTTTGACAAAAATCGACAGGTACGGGCTTAGGGAATTTCTCATATGCCACAAAACGGTTGAAGCTCCTGTTCAAAAATAATGCTCCGAAATAAACTTCTGTCACCTTAGTGATACATTTTGGGATAGTACCTAAAGTTTAAAGCAGAAATTGGGGTACTTTTGACATTTTCATTTTTGACCAAAATCGACAGGTCCGGTGCTTAGGGAATTTCTCATATGCCACAAAACGGTTGAAGCTCCTGTTCAAAATTGATGCTCCGAAATCAACTTCTGTCACCTTAGTGATACATTTTGGGATAGTACCTAAAGTTTAAAGCAGAAATTGGGGCACTTTTGAAATTTTCATTTTTGACCAAAATCGACAGGTCCGGGGCTTAGGGAATTTCTCATATGCCACAAAACGGTTGAAGCTCCTGTTCAAAAATAATGCTCCGAAATCAACTTCTGTCACCTTAGTGATACATTCTGGGATAGTACCTAAAGTTTAAAGCAGAAATTGGGGCACTTTTGAAGTTTTCATTTTTGACCAAAATCGACAGGTCCGGGGCTTAGGGAATTTCTCATATGCCACATAACGGTTGAAGCTCCTGTTCAAAAATAATGCTCCGAAATCAACTTCTGTCACCTTAGTGATACATTTTGGGATAGTACCTAAAGTTTAAAGCAGAAATTGGGGCACTTTTGAAATTTTCATTTTTGGCCAAAATTGACAGGTACGGGCTTAGGGAATTTCTCACATGCCACAAAACGGTTGAAGCTCCTGTTCAAAAATAATGCTCCGAATTAAACTTCTGTCACCTTAGTGATACATTTTGGGATAGTACCTAAAGTTTAAAGCAGAAATTGGGGCACTTTTGATATTTTCATTTTTGACCAAAATCGACAGGTTCGGGGCTTAGGGAATTTCTTATATGCCACAAAACGGTTGAAGCTCCTGTTCAAAAATTATGCTCCGAAATCAACTTCTGTCACCTTAGTGATTCATTTTGGGATAGTACCTAAAGTTTAAAGCAGAAATTGGGGGCACTTTTGATATTTTCATTTTTGACCAAAATCGACAGGTCCGGGGCTTAGGAAATTTCTCATATGCCACAAAACGGTTGAAGCTCCTGTTCAAAAATGATGCTCCGAAATCAACTTCTGTCACCTTAGTGATACATTTTGGGATAGTACCTAAAGTTTAAAGCAGAAATTGGGGCACTTTTGAAATTTTCATTTTTGACCAAAATCGACAGGTCCGGGGCTTAGGGAATTTCTCATATGCCACAAAACGGTTGAAGCTCCTGTTCAAAAATAATGCTCCGAAATCAACTTCTGTCACCTTAGTGATACATTCTGGGATAGTACCTAAAGTTTAAAGCAGAAATTGGGGCACTTTTGAAGTTTTCATTTTTGACCAAAATCGACAGGTCCGGGGCTTAGGGAATTTCTCATATGCCACATAACGGTTGAAGCTCCTGTTCAAAAATGATGCTCCGAAATCAACTTCTGTCACCTTAGTGATACATTTTGGGATAGTACCTAAAGTTTAAAGCAGAAATTGGGGCACTTTTGAAATTTTCATTTTTGACCAAAATCGACAGGTCCGGGGCTTAGGGAATTTCTCATATGCCACAAAACGGTTGAAGCTCCTGTTCAAAAATGATGCTCCAAAATCAACTTCTGTCACCTTAGTGATACATTTTGGGATAGTACCTAAAGTTTAAAGCAGAAATTGGGGCACTTTTGATATTTTCATTTTTGACCAAAATCGACAGGTCCGGGGCTTAGGGAATTTCTCATATGCCACAAAACGTTTGAAGCTCCTGTTCAAAAATGATGCTCCGAAATCAACTTCTGTCACCTTAGTGATTCATTTTGGGATAGTACCTAAAGTTTAAAGCAGAAATTGGGGCACTTTTGATATTTTCATTTTTGACCAAAATCGACAGGTCCGGGGCTTAGGGAATTTCTCATATGCCACAAAACGGTTGAAGCTCCTGTTCAAAAATGATGCTCCGAAATCAACTTCTGTCACCTTAGTGATACATTCTGGGATAGTACCTAAAGTTTAAAGCAGAAATTGGGGCACTTTTGAAGTTTTCATTTTTGACCAAAATCGACAGGTCCGGGGCTTAGGGAATTTCTCATATGCTACAAAACGGTTGAAGCTCCTGTTCAAAAATGATGCTCCGAAATCAACTTCTGTCACCTTAGTGATACATTTTGGGATAGTACCTAAAGTTTAAAGCAGAAATTGGGGCACATTTGACATTTTCATTTTTGACCAAAATCGACAGGTACGGGCTTAGGGAATTTCTCATATGCCACAAAACGGTTGAAGCTCCTGTTCAAAAATAATGCTCCGAAATAAACTTCTGTCACCTTAGTGATACATTTTGGGATAGTACCTAAAGTTTAAAGCAGAAATTGGGGTACTTTTGACATTTTCATTTTTGACCAAAATCGACAGGTCCGGTGCTTAGGGAATTTCTCATATGCCACAAAACGGTTGAAGCTCCTGTTCAAAATTGATGCTCCGAAATCAACTTCTGTCACCTTAGTGATACATTTTGGGATAGTACCTAAAGTTTAAAGCAGAAATTGGGGCACTTTTGAAATTTTCATTTTTGACCAAAATCGACAGGTCCGGGGCTTAGGGAATTTCTCATATGCCACAAAACGGTTGAAGCTCCTGTTCAAAAATAATGCTCCGAAATCAACTTCTGTCACCTTAGTGATACATTCTGGGATAGTACCTAAAGTTTAAAGCAGAAATTGGGGCACTTTTGAAGTTTTCATTTTTGACCAAAATCGACAGGTCCGGGGCTTAGGGAATTTCTCATATGCCACATAACGGTTGAAGCTCCTGTTCAAAAATAATGCTCCGAAATCAACTTCTGTCACCTTAGTGATACATTTTGGGATAGTACCTAAAGTTTAAAGCAGAAATTGGGGCACTTTTGAAATTTTCATTTTTGGCCAAAATTGACAGGTACGGGCTTAGGGAATTTCTCACATGCCACAAAACGGTTGAAGCTCCTGTTCAAAAATAATGCTCCGAATTAAACTTCTGTCACCTTAGTGATACATTTTGGGATAGTACCTAAAGTTTAAAGCAGAAATTGGGGCACTTTTGATATTTTCATTTTTGACCAAAATCGACAGGTTCGGGGCTTAGGGAATTTCTTATATGCCACAAAACGGTTGAAGCTCCTGTTCAAAAATTATGCTCCGAAATCAACTTCTGTCACCTTAGTGATTCATTTTGGGATAGTACCTAAAGTTTAAAGCAGAAATTGGGGCACTTTTGATATTTTCATTTTTGACCAAAATCGACAGGTCCGGGGCTTAGGAAATTTCTCATATGCCACAAAACGGTTGAAGCTCCTGTTCAAAAATGATGCTCCGAAATCAACTTCTGTCACCTTAGTGATACATTTTGGGATAGTACCTAAAGTTTAAAGCAGAAATTGGGGCACTTTTGAAATTTTCATTTTTGACCAAAATCGACAGGTCCGGGGCTTAGGGAATTTCTCATATGCCACAAAACGGTTGAAGCTCCTGTTCAAAAATAATGCTCCGAAATCAACTTCTGTCACCTTAGTGATACATTCTGGGATAGTACCTAAAGTTTAAAGCAGAAATTGGGGCACTTTTGAAGTTTTCATTTTTGACCAAAATCGACAGGTCCGGGGCTTAGGGAATTTCTCATATGCCACATAACGGTTGAAGCTCCTGTTCAAAAATGATGCTCCGAAATCAACTTCTGTCACCTTAGTGATACATTTTGGGATAGTACCTAAAGTTTAAAGCAGAAATTGGGGCACTTTTGAAATTTTCATTTTTGACCAAAATCGACAGGTCCGGGGCTTAGGGAATTTCTCATATGCCACAAAACGGTTGAAGCTCCTGTTCAAAAATGATGCTCCAAAATCAACTTCTGTCACCTTAGTGATACATTTTGGGATAGTACCTAAAGTTTAAAGCAGAAATTGGGGCACTTTTGATATTTTCATTTTTGACCAAAATCGACAGGTCCGGGGCTTAGGGAATTTCTCATATGCCACAAAACGTTTGAAGCTCCTGTTCAAAAATGATGCTCCGAAATCAACTTCTGTCACCTTAGTGATTCATTTTGGGATAGTACCTAAAGTTTAAAGCAGAAATTGGGGCACTTTTGATATTTTCATTTTTGACCAAAATCGACAGGTCCGGGGCTTAGGGAATTTCTCATATGCCACAAAACGGTTGAAGCTCCTGTTCAAAAATGATGCTCCGAAATCAACTTCTGTCACCTTAGTGATACATTCTGGGATAGTACCTAAAGTTTAAAGCAGAAATTGGGGCACTTTTGAAATTTTCATTTTTGACCAAAATCGACAGGTCCGGGGCTTAGGGAATTTCTCATATGCCACAAAACGGTTGAAGCTCCTGTTCAAAAATGATGCTCCAAAATCAACTTCTGTCACCTTAGTGATACATTTTGGGATAGTACCTAAAGTTTAAAGCAGAAATTGGGGCACTTTTGATATTTTCATTTTTGACCAAAATCGACAGGTCCGCGGCTTAGGGAATTTCTCATATGCCACAAAACGTTTGAAGCTCCTGTTCAAAAATGATGCTCCGAAATCAACTTCTGTCACCTTAGTGATTCATTTTGGGATAGTACCTAAAGTTTAAAGCAGAAATTGGGGCACTTTTGATATTTTCATTTTTGACCAAAATCGACAGGTCCGGGGCTTAGGGAATTTCTCATATGCCACAAAACGGTTGAAGCTCCTGTTCAAAAATAATGCTCCGAAATCAACTTCTGTCACCTTAGTGATACATTTTGGGATTGTACCTAAAGTTTAAAGCAGAAATTGGGGCACTTTTGAAGTTTTCATTTTTGACCAAAATCGACAGGTCCGGGGCTTAGGGAATTTCTCATATGCTACAAAACGGTTGAAGCTCCTGTTCAAAAATGATGCTCCGAAATCAACTTCTGTCACCTTAGTGATACATTTTGGGATAGTACCTAAAGTTTAAAGCAGAAATTGGGGCACATTTGACATTTTCATTTTTGACCAAAATCGACAGGTACGGGCTTAGGGAATTTCTCATATGCCACAAAACGGTTGAAGCTCCTGTTCAAAAATAATGCTCCGAAATAAACTTCTGTCACCTTAGTGATACATTTTGGGATAGTACCTAAAGTTTAAAGCAGAAATTGGGGTACTTTTGACATTTTCATTTTTGACCAAAATCGACAGGTCCGGTGCTTAGGGAATTTCTCATATGCCACAAAACGGTTGAAGCTCCTGTTCAAAATTGGTGCTCCGAAATCAACTTCTGTCACCTTAGTGATACATTTTGGGATAGTACCTAAAGTTTAAAGCAGAAATTGGGGCACTTTTGAAATTTTCATTTTTGACCAAAATCGACAGGTCCGGGGCTTAGGGAATTTCTCATATGCCACAAAACGGTTGAAGCTCCTGTTCAAAAATAATGCTCCGAAATCAACTTCTGTCACCTTAGTGATACATTCTGGGATAGTACCTAAAGTTTAAAGCAGAAATTGGGGCACTTTTGAAGTTTTCATTTTTGACCAAAATCGACAGGTCCGGGGCTTAGGGAATTTCTCATATGCCACATAACGGTTGAAGCTCCTGTTCAAAAATGATGCTCCGAAATCAACTTCTGTCACCTTAGTGATACATTTTGGGATAGTACCTAAAGTTTAAAGCAGAAATTGGGGCACTTTTGAAATTTTCATTTTTGACCAAAATCGACAGGTACGGGCTTAGGGAATTTCTCATATGCCACAAAACGGTTGAAGCTCCTGTTCAAAAATAATGCTCCGAATTAAACTTCTGTCACCTTAGTGATACATTTTGGGATAGTACCTAAAGTTTAAAGCAGAAATTGGGGCACTTTTGATATTTTCATTTTTGACCAAAATCGACAGGTCCGGGGCTTAGGGAATTTCTCATATGCCACAAAACGGTTGAAGCTCCTGTTCAAAAATAATGCTCCGAAATCAACTTCTGTCACCTTAGTGATACATTCTGGGATAGTACCTAAAGTTTAAAGCAGAAATTGGGGCACTTTTGAAGTTTTCATTTTTGACCAAAATCGACAGGTCCGGGGCTTAGGGAATTTCTCATATGCCACATAACGGTTGAAGCTCCTGTTCAAAAATGATGCTCCGAAATCAACTTCTGTCACCTTAGTGATACATTTTGGGATAGTACCTAAAGTTTAAAGCAGAAATTGGGGCACTTTTGAAATTTTCATTTTTGACCAAAATCGACAGGTCCGGGGCTTAGGGAATTTCTCATATGCCACAAAACGGTTGAAGCTCCTGTTCAAAAATGATGCTCCAAAATCAACTTCTGTCACCTTAGTGATACATTCTGGGATAGTACCTAAAGTTTAAAGCAGAAATTGGGGCACTTTTGAAATTTTCATTTTTGACCAAAATCGACAGGTCCGGGGCTTAGGGAATTTCTCATATGCTACAAAACGGTTGAAGCTCCTGTTCAAAAATGATGCTCCGAAATCAACTTCTGTCACCTTAGTGATACATTTTGGGATAGTACCTAAAGTTTAAAGCAGAAATTGGGGCACATTTGACATTTTCATTTTTGACCAAAATCGACAGGTATGGGCTTAGGGAATTTCTCATATGCCACAAAACGGTTGAAGCTCCTGTTCAAAAATAATGCTCCGAAATAAACTTCTGTCACCTTAGTGATACATTTTGTGATAGTACCTTAAGTTTAAAGCAGAAATTGGGGTACTTTTGACATTTTCATTTTTGACCAAAATCGACAGGTCCGGTGCTTAGGGAATTTCTCATATGCCACAAAACGGTTGAAGCTCCTGTTCAAAAATGATGCTCCGAAATCAACTTCTGTCACCTTAGTGATACATTCTGGGATAGTACCTAAAGTTTAAAGCAGAAATTGGGGCACTTTTGAAATTTTCATTTTTGACCAAAATCGACAGGTCCGGGGCTTAGGGAATTTCTCATATGCCACAAAACGGTTGAAGCTCCTGTTCAAAAATGATGCTCCAAAATCAACTTCTGTCACCTTAGTGATACATTTTGGGATAGTATCTAAAGTTTAAAGCAGAAATTGGGGCACTTTTGATATTTTCATTTTTGACCAAAATCGACAGGTCCGGGGCTTAGGGAATTTCTCATATGCCACAAAACGTTTGAAGCTCCTGTTCAAAAATGATGCTCCGAAATCAACTTCTGTCACCTTAGTGATTCATTTTGGGATAGTACCTAAAGTTTAAAGCAGAAATTGGGGCACTTTTGATATTTTCATTTTTGACCAAAATCGACAGGTCCGGGGCTTAGGGAATTTCTCATATGCCACAAAACGGTTGAAGCTCCTGTTCAAAATGATGCTCCAAAATCAACTTCTGTCACCTTAGTGATACTTTTTGGGATAGTACCTAAAGTTTAAAGCAGAAATTGGGGCACTTTTGATATTTTCATTTTTGACCAAAATCGACAGGTCCGGGGCTTAGGGAATTTCTCATGTGCCACAAAACGTTTGAAGCTCCTGTTCAAAAATGATGCTCCGAAATCAACTTCTGTCACCTTAGTGATTCATTTTGGGATAGTACCTAAAGTTTAAAGCAGAAATTGGGGCACTTTTGAAATTTTCATTTTTGACCAAAATTGACAGGTCCGGGGCTTAGGGAATTTCTCATATGCCACAAAACGGTTGAAGCTCCTGTTCAAAAATGATGCTCCGAAATCAACTTCTGTCACCTTAGTGATACATTCTGGGATAGTACCTAAAGTTTAAAGCAGAAATTGGGGAACTTTTGAAATTTTCATTTTTGACCAAAATCGACAGGTCCGGGGCTTAGGGAATTTCTCATATGCCACAAAACGGTTGAAGCTCCTGTTCAAAAATGATGCTCCAAAATCAACTTCTGTCACCTTAGTGATACATTTTGGGATAGTACCTAAAGTTTAAAGCAGAAATTGGGGCACTTTTGATATTTTCATTTTTGACCAAAATCGACAGGTCCGGGGCTTAGGGAATTTCTCATATGCCACAAAACGTTTGAAGCTCCTGTTCAAAAATGATGCTCCGAAATCAACTTCTGTCACCTTAGTGATTCATTTTGGGATAGTACCTAAAGTTTAAAGCTGAAATTGGGGCACTTTTGACATTTTCATTTTTGACCAAAATTGACAGGTCCGGGGCTTAGGGAATTTCTCATATGCCACAAAACGGTTGAAGCTCCTGTTCAAAAATGATGCTCCGAAATCAACTTCTGTCACCTTAGTGATACATTCTGGGATAGTACCTAAAGTTTAAAGCAGAAATTGGGGCACTTTTGAAATTTTCATTTTTGACCAAAATCGACAGGTTCGGGGCTTAGGGAATTTCTCATATGCTACAAAACGGTTGAAGCTCCTGTTCAAAAATGATGCTCCGAAATCAACTTCTGTCACCTTAGTGATACATTTTGGGATAGTACCTAAAGTTTAAAGCAGAAATTGGGGCACATTTGACATTTTCATTTTTGACCAAAATCGACACGTACGGGCTTAGGGAATTTCTCATATGCCACAAAACGGTTGAAGCTCCTGTTCAAAAATAATGCTCCGAAATAAACTTCTGTCACCTTAGTGATACATTTTGGGATAGTACCTAAAGTTTAAAGCAGAAATTGGGGTACTTTTGACATTTTCATTTTTGACCAAAATCGACAGGTCCGGTGCTTAGGGAATTTCTCATATGCCACAAAACGGTTGAAGCTCCTGTTCAAAAATGATGCTCCGAAATCAACTTCTGTCACCTTAGTGATACATTTTGGGATAGTACCTAAAGTTTAAAGCAGAAATTGGGGCACTTTTGAAATTTTCATTTTTGACCAAAATCGACAGGTCCGGGGCTTAGGGAATTTCTCATATGCCACAAAACGGTTGAAGCTCCTGTTCAAAAATAATGCTCCGAAATCAACTTCTGTCACCTTAGTGATACATTCTGGGATAGTACCTAAAGTTTAAAGCAGAAATTGGGGCACTTTTGAAGTTTTCATTTTTGACCAAAATCGACAGGTCCGGGGCTTAGGGAATTTCTCATATGCCACATAACGGTTGAAGCTCCTGTTCAAAAATGATGCTCCAAAATCAACTTCTGTCACCTTAGTGATACATTTTGGGATAGTACCTAAAGTTTAAAGCAGAAATTGGGGCACTTTTGAAATTTTCATTTTTGACCAAAATCGACAGGTACGGGCTTAGGGAATTTCTCATATGCCACAAAACGGTTGAAGCTCCTGTTCAAAAATAATGCTCCGAATTAAACTTCTGTCACCTTAGTGATACATTTTGGGATAGTACCTAAAGTTTAAAGCAGAAATTGGGGCACTTTTGATATTTTCATTTTTGACCAAAATCGACAGGTCCGGGGCTTAGGGAATTTCTCATATGCCACAAAACGTTTGAAGCTCCTGTTCAAAAATGATGCTCCGAAATCAACTTCTGTCACCTTAGTGATTCATTTTGGGATAGTACCTAAAGTTTAAAGCAGAAATTGGGGCACTTTTGATATTTTCATTTTTTACCAAAATCGACAGGTCCGGGGCTTAGGGAATTTCTCATATGCCACAAAACGTTTGAAGCTCCTGTTCAAAAATGATGCTCCGAAATCAACTTCTGTCACCTTAGTGATTCATTTTGGGATAGTACCTAAAGTTTAAAGCAGAAATTGGGGCACTTTTGATATTTTCATTTTTGACCAAAATCGACAGGTCCGGGGCTTAGGGAATTTCTCATATGCCACAAAACGGTTGAAGCTCCTGTTCAAAAATGATGCTCCGAAATCAACTTCTGTCACCTTAGTGATACATTCTGGGATAGTACCTAAAGTTTAAAGCAGAAATTGGGGCACTTTTGAAATTTTCATTTTTGACCAAAATCGACAGGTCCGGGGCTTAGGGAATTTCTCATATGCCACAAAACGGTTGAAGCTCCTGTTCAAAAATGATGCTCCAAAATCAACTTCTGTCACCTTAGTGATACATTTTGGGATAGTACCTAAAGTTTAAAGCAGAAATTGGGGCACTTTTGATATTTTCATTTTTGACCAAAATCGACAGGTCCGCGGCTTAGGGAATTTCTCATATGCCACAAAACGTTTGAAGCTCCTGTTCAAAAATGATGCTCCGAAATCAACTTCTGTCACCTTAGTGATTCATTTTGGGATAGTACCTAAAGTTTAAAGCAGAAATTGGGGCACTTTTGATATTTTCATTTTTGACCAAAATCGACAGGTCCGGGGCTTAGGGAATTTCTCATATGCTACAAAACGGTTGAAGCTCCTGTTAAAAAATGATGCTCCGAAATCAACTTCTGTCACCTTAGTGATACATTTTGGGATAGTACCTAAAGTTTAAAGCAGAAATTGGGGCACATTTGACATTTTCATTTTTGACCAAAATCGACACGTACGGGCTTAGGGAATTTCTCATATGCCACAAAACGGTTGAAGCTCCTGTTCAAAAATAATGCTCCGAAATAAACTTCTGTCACCTTAGTGATACATTTTGGGATAGTACCTAAAGTTTAAAGCAGAAATTGGGGTACTTTTGACATTTTCATTTTTGACCAAAATCGACAGGTCCGGTGCTTAGGGAATTTCTCATATGCCACAAAACGGTTGAAGCTCCTGTTCAAAAATGATGCTCCGAAATCAACTTCTGTCACCTTAGTGATACATTTTGGGATAGTACCTAAAGTTTAAAGCAGAAATTGGGGCACTTTTGAAATTTTCATTTTTGACCAAAATCGACAGGTCCGGGGCTTAGGGAATTTCTCATATGCCACAAAACGGTTGAAGCTCCTGTTCAAAAATAATGCTCCGAAATCAACTTCTGTCACCTTAGTGATACATTCTGGGATAGTACCTAAAGTTTAAAGCAGAAATTGGGGCACTTTTGAAGTTTTCATTTTTGACCAAAATCGACAGGTCCGGGGCTTAGGGAATTTCTCATATGCCACATAACGGTTGAAGCTCCTGTTCAAAAATGATGCTCCAAAATCAACTTCTGTCACCTTAGTGATACATTTTGGGATAGTACCTAAAGTTTAAAGCAGAAATTGGGGCACTTTTGAAATTTTCATTTTTGACCAAAATCGACAGGTACGGGCTTAGGGAATTTCTCATATGCCACAAAACGGTTGAAGCTCCTGTTCAAAAATAATGCTCCGAATTAAACTTCTGTCACCTTAGTGATACATTTTGGGATAGTACCTAAAGTTTAAAGCAGAAATTGGGGCACTTTTGATATTTTCATTTTTGACCAAAATCGACAGGTCCGGGGCTTAGGGAATTTCTCATATGCCACAAAACGTTTGAAGCTCCTGTTCAAAAATGATGCTCCGAAATCAACTTCTGTCACCTTAGTGATTCATTTTGGGATAGTACCTAAAGTTTAAAGCAGAAATTGGGGCACTTTTGATATTTTCATTTTTTACCAAAATCGACAGGTCCGGGGCTTAGGGAATTTCTCATATGCCACAAAACGTTTGAAGCTCCTGTTCAAAAATGATGCTCCGAAATCAACTTCTGTCACCTTAGTGATTCATTTTGGGATAGTACCTAAAGTTTAAAGCAGAAATTGGGGCACTTTTGATATTTTCATTTTTGACCAAAATCGACAGGTCCGGGGCTTAGGGAATTTCTCATATGCCACAAAACGGTTGAAGCTCCTGTTCAAAAATGATGCTCCGAAATCAACTTCTGTCACCTTAGTGATACATTCTGGGATAGTACCTAAAGTTTAAAGCAGAAATTGGGGCACTTTTGAAATTTTCATTTTTGACCAAAATCGACAGGTCCGGGGCTTAGGGAATTTCTCATATGCCACAAAACGGTTGAAGCTCCTGTTCAAAAATGATGCTCCAAAATCAACTTCTGTCACCTTAGTGATACATTTTGGGATAGTACCTAAAGTTTAAAGCAGAAATTGGGGCACTTTTGATATTTTCATTTTTGACCAAAATCGACAGGTCCGCGGCTTAGGGAATTTCTCATATGCCACAAAACGTTTGAAGCTCCTGTTCAAAAATGATGCTCCGAAATCAACTTCTGTCACCTTAGTGATTCATTTTGGGATAGTACCTAAAGTTTAAAGCAGAAATTGGGGCACTTTTGATATTTTCATTTTTGACCAAAATCGACAGGTCCGGGGCTTAGGGAATTTCTCATATGCCACAAAACGGTTGAAGCTCCTGTTCAAAAATGATGCTCCGAAATCAACTTCTGTCACCTTAGTGATACATTCTGGGATAGTACCTAAAGTTTAAAGCAGAAATTGGGGCACTTTTGAAATTTTCATTTTTGACCAAAATCGACAGGTCCGGGGCTTAGGGAATTTCTCATATGCCACAAAACGGTTGAAGCTCCTGTTCAAAAATGATGCTCCAAAATCAACTTCTGTCACCTTAGTGATACATTTTGGGATAGTACCTAAAGTTTAAAGCAGAAATTGGGGCACTTTTGATATTTTCATTTTTGACCAAAATCGACAGGTCCGCGGCTTAGGGAATTTCTCATATGCCACAAAACGTTTGAAGCTCCTGTTCAAAAATGATGCTCCGAAATCAACTTCTGTCACCTTAGTGATTCATTTTGGGATAGTACCTGAAGTTTAAAGCAGAAATTGGGGCACTTTTGATATTTTCATTTTTGACCAAAATCGACAGGTCCGGGGCTTAGGGAATTTCTCATATGCCACAAAACGGTTGAAGCTCCTGTTCAAAAATAATGCTCCGAAATCAACTTCTGTCACCTTAGTGATACATTTTGGGATTGTACCTAAAGTTTAAAGCAGAAATTGGGGCACTTTTGAAGTTTTCATTTTTGACCAAAATCGACAGGTCCGGGGCTTAGGGAATTTCTCATATGCTACAAAACGGTTGAAGCTCCTGTTCAAAAATGATGCTCCGAAATCAACTTCTGTCACCTTAGTGATACATTTTGGGATAGTACCTAAAGTTTAAAGCAGAAATTGGGGCACATTTGACATTTTCATTTTTGACCAAAATCGACAGGTACGGGCTTAGGGAATTTCTCATATGCCACAAAACGGTTGAAGCTCCTGTTCAAAAATAATGCTCCGAAATAAACTTCTGTCACCTTAGTGATACATTTTGCGATAGTACCTAAAGTTTAAAGCAGAAATTGGGGTACTTTTGACATTTTCATTTTTGACCAAAATCGACAGGTCCGGTGCTTAGGGAATTTCTCATATGCCACAAAACGGTTGAAGCTCCTGTTCAAAATTGATGCTCCGAAATCAACTTCTGTCACCTTAGTGATACATTTTGGGATAGTACCTAAAGTTTAAAGCAGAAATTGGGGCACTTTTGAAATTTTCATTTTTGACCAAAATCGACAGGTCCGGGGCTTAGGGAATTTCTCATATGCCACAAAACGGTTGAAGCTCCTGTTCAAAAATAATGCTCCGAAATCAACTTCTGTCACCTTAGTGATACATTCTGGGATAGTACCTAAAGTTTAAAGCAGAAATTGGGGCACTTTTGAAGTTTTCATTTTTGACCAAAATCGACAGGTCCGGGGCTTAGGGAATTTCTCATATGCCACATAACGGTTGAAGCTCCTGTTCAAAAATAATGCTCCGAAATCAACTTCTGTCACCTTAGTGATACATTCTGGGATAGTACCTAAAGTTTAAAGCAGAAATTGGGGCACTTTTGAAGTTTTCATTTTTGACCAAAATCGACAGGTCCGGGGCTTAGGGAATTTCTCATATGCCACATAACGGTTGAAGCTCCTGTTCAAAAATGATGCTCCGAAATCAACTTCTGTCACCTTAGTGATACATTTTGGGATAGTACCTAAAGTTTAAAGCAGAAATTGGGGCACTTTTGAAATTTTCATTTTTGACCAAAATCGACAGGTCCGGGGCTTAGGGAATTTCTCATATGCCACAAAACGGTTGAAGCTCCTGTTCAAAAATGATGCTCCAAAATCAACTTCTGTCACCTTAGTGATACATTCTGGGATAGTACCTAAAGTTTAAAGCAGAAATTGGGGCACTTTTGAAATTTTCATTTTTGACCAAAATCGACAGGTCCGGGGCTTAGGGAATTTCTCATATGCTACAAAACGGTTGAAGCTCCTGTTCAAAAATGATGCTCCGAAATCAACTTCTGTCACCTTAGTGATACATTTTGGGATAGTACCTAAAGTTTAAAGCAGAAATTGGGGCACATTTGACATTTTCATTTTTGACCAAAATCGACAGGTACGGGCTTAGGGAATTTCTCATATGCCACAAAACGGTTGAAGCTCCTGTTCAAAAATAATGCTCCGAAATAAACTTCTGTCACCTTAGTGATACATTTTGTGATAGTACCTTAAGTTTAAAGCAGAAATTGGGGTACTTTTGACATTTTCATTTTTGACCAAAATCGACAGGTCCGGTGCTTAGGGAATTTCTCATATGCCACAAAACGGTTGAAGCTCCTGTTCAAAAATGATGCTCCGAAATCAACTTCTGTCACCTTAGTGATACATTCTGGGATAGTACCTAAAGTTTAAAGCAGAAATTGGGGCACTTTTGAAATTTTCATTTTTGACCAAAATCGACAGGTCCGGGGCTTAGGGAATTTCTCATATGCCACAAAACGGTTGAAGCTCCTGTTCAAAAATGATGCTCCAAAATCAACTTCTGTCACCTTAGTGATACATTTTGGGATAGTATCTAAAGTTTAAAGCAGAAATTGGGGCACTTTTGATATTTTCATTTTTGACCAAAATCGACAGGTCCGGGGCTTAGGGAATTTCTCATATGCCACAAAACGTTTGAAGCTCCTGTTCAAAAATGATGCTCCGAAATCAACTTCTGTCACCTTAGTGATTCATTTTGGGATAGTACCTAAAGTTTAAAGCAGAAATTGGGGCACTTTTGATATTTTCATTTTTGACCAAAATCGACAGGTCCGGGGCTTAGGGAATTTCTCATATGCCACAAAACGGTTGAAGCTCCTGTTCAAAAATGATGCTCCAAAATCAACTTCTGTCACCTTAGTGATACTTTTTGGGATAGTACCTAAAGTTTAAAGCAGAAATTGGGGCACTTTTGATATTTTCATTTTTGACCAAAATCGACAGGTCCGGGGCTTAGGGAATTTCTCATGTGCCACAAAACGTTTGAAGCTCCTGTTCAAAAATGATGCTCCGAAATCAACTTCTGTCACCTTAGTGATTCATTTTGGGATAGTACCTAAAGTTTAAAGCAGAAATTGGGGCACTTTTGAAATTTTCATTTTTGACCAAAATTGACAGGTCCGGGGCTTAGGGAATTTCTCATATGCCACAAAACGGTTGAAGCTCCTGTTCAAAAATGATGCTCCGAAATCAACTTCTGTCACCTTAGTGATACATTCTGGGATAGTACCTAAAGTTTAAAGCAGAAATTGGGGAACTTTTGAAATTTTCATTTTTGACCAAAATCGACAGGTCCGGGGCTTAGGGAATTTCTCATATGCCACAAAACGGTTGAAGCTCCTGTTCAAAAATGATGCTCCAAAATCAACTTCTGTCACCTTAGTGATACATTTTGGGATAGTACCTAAAGTTTAAAGCAGAAATTGGGGCACTTTTGATATTTTCATTTTTGACCAAAATCGACAGGTCCGGGGCTTAGGGAATTTCTCATATGCCACAAAACGTTTGAAGCTCCTGTTCAAAAATGATGCTCCGAAATCAACTTCTGTCACCTTAGTGATTCATTTTGGGATAGTACCTAAAGTTTAAAGCTGAAATTGGGGCACTTTTGACATTTTCATTTTTGACCAAAATTGACAGGTCCGGGGCTTAGGGAATTTCTCATATGCCACAAAACGGTTGAAGCTCCTGTTCAAAAATGATGCTCCGAAATCAACTTCTGTCACCTTAGTGATACATTCTGGGATAGTACCTAAAGTTTAAAGCAGAAATTGGGGCACTTTTGAAATTTTCATTTTTGACCAAAATCGACAGGTTCGGGGCTTAGGGAATTTCTCATATGCTACAAAACGGTTGAAGCTCCTGTTCAAAAATGATGCTCCGAAATCAACTTCTGTCACCTTAGTGATACATTTTGGGATAGTACCTAAAGTTTAAAGCAGAAATTGGGGCACATTTGACATTTTCATTTTTGACCAAAATCGACACGTACGGGCTTAGGGAATTTCTCATATGCCACAAAACGGTTGAAGCTCCTGTTCAAAAATAATGCTCCGAAATAAACTTCTGTCACCTTAGTGATACATTTTGGGATAGTACCTAAAGTTTAAAGCAGAAATTGGGGTACTTTTGACATTTTCATTTTTGACCAAAATCGACAGGTCCGGTGCTTAGGGAATTTCTCATATGCCACAAAACGGTTGAAGCTCCTGTTCAAAAATGATGCTCCGAAATCAACTTCTGTCACCTTAGTGATACATTTTGGGATAGTACCTAAAGTTTAAAGCAGAAATTGGGGCACTTTTGAAATTTTCATTTTTGACCAAAATCGACAGGTCCGGGGCTTAGGGAATTTCTCATATGCCACAAAACGGTTGAAGCTCCTGTTCAAAAATAATGCTCCGAAATCAACTTCTGTCACCTTAGTGATACATTCTGGGATAGTACCTAAAGTTTAAAGCAGAAATTGGGGCACTTTTGAAGTTTTCATTTTTGACCAAAATCGACAGGTCCGGGGCTTAGGGAATTTCTCATATGCCACATAACGGTTGAAGCTCCTGTTCAAAAATGATGCTCCAAAATCAACTTCTGTCACCTTAGTGATACATTTTGGGATAGTACCTAAAGTTTAAAGCAGAAATTGGGGCACTTTTGAAATTTTCATTTTTGACCAAAATCGACAGGTACGGGCTTAGGGAATTTCTCATATGCCACAAAACGGTTGAAGCTCCTGTTCAAAAATAATGCTCCGAATTAAACTTCTGTCACCTTAGTGATACATTTTGGGATAGTACCTAAAGTTTAAAGCAGAAATTGGGGCACTTTTGATATTTTCATTTTTGACCAAAATCGACAGGTCCGGGGCTTAGGGAATTTCTCATATGCCACAAAACGTTTGAAGCTCCTGTTCAAAAATGATGCTCCGAAATCAACTTCTGTCACCTTAGTGATTCATTTTGGGATAGTACCTAAAGTTTAAAGCAGAAATTGGGGCACTTTTGATATTTTCATTTTTTACCAAAATCGACAGGTCCGGGGCTTAGGGAATTTCTCATATGCCACAAAACGTTTGAAGCTCCTGTTCAAAAATGATGCTCCGAAATCAACTTCTGTCACCTTAGTGATTCATTTTGGGATAGTACCTAAAGTTTAAAGCAGAAATTGGGGCACTTTTGATATTTTCATTTTTGACCAAAATCGACAGGTCCGGGGCTTAGGGAATTTCTCATATGCCACAAAACGGTTGAAGCTCCTGTTCAAAAATGATGCTCCAAAATCAACTTCTGTCACCTTAGTGATACATTTTGGGATAGTACCTAAAGTTTAAAGCAGAAATTGGGGCACTTTTGATATTTTCATTTTTTACCAAAATCGACAGGTCCGGGGCTTAGGGAATTTCTCATATGCCACAAAACGGTTGAAGCTCCTGTTCAAAAATGATGCTCCGAAATCAACTTCTGTCACCTTAGTGATACATTCTGGGATAGTACCTAAAGTTTAAAGCAGAAATTGGGGCACTTTTGAAATTTTCATTTTTGACCAAAATCGACAGGTCCGGGGCTTAGGGAATTTCTCATATGCCACAAAACGGTTGAAGCTCCTGTTCAAAAATGATGCTCCAAAATCAACTTCTGTCACCTTAGTGATACATTTTGGGATAGTACCTAAAGTTTAAAGCAGAAATTGGGGCACTTTTGATATTTTCATTTTTGACCAAAATCGACAGGTCCGCGGCTTAGGGAATTTCTCATATGCCACAAAACGTTTGAAGCTCCTGTTCAAAAATGATGCTCCGAAATCAACTTCTGTCACCTTAGTGATTCATTTTGGGATAGTACCTAAAGTTTAAAGCAGAAATTGGGGCACTTTTGATATTTTCATTTTTGACCAAAATCGACAGGTCCGGGGCTTAGGGAATTTCTCATATGCTACAAAACGGTTGAAGCTCCTGTTAAAAAATGATGCTCCGAAATCAACTTCTGTCACCTTAGTGATACATTTTGGGATAGTACCTAAAGTTTAAAGCAGAAATTGGGGCACATTTGACATTTTCATTTTTGACCAAAATCGACACGTACGGGCTTAGGGAATTTCTCATATGCCACAAAACGGTTGAAGCTCCTGTTCAAAAATAATGCTCCGAAATAAACTTCTGTCACCTTAGTGATACATTTTGGGATAGTACCTAAAGTTTAAAGCAGAAATTGGGGTACTTTTGACATTTTCATTTTTGACCAAAATCGACAGGTCCGGTGCTTAGGGAATTTCTCATATGCCACAAAACGGTTGAAGCTCCTGTTCAAAAATGATGCTCCGAAATCAACTTCTGTCACCTTAGTGATACATTTTGGGATAGTACCTAAAGTTTAAAGCAGAAATTGGGGCACTTTTGAAATTTTCATTTTTGACCAAAATCGACAGGTCCGGGGCTTAGGGAATTTCTCATATGCCACAAAACGGTTGAAGCTCCTGTTCAAAAATAATGCTCCGAAATCAACTTCTGTCACCTTAGTGATACATTCTGGGATAGTACCTAAAGTTTAAAGCAGAAATTGGGGCACTTTTGAAGTTTTCATTTTTGACCAAAATCGACAGGTCCGGGGCTTAGGGAATTTCTCATATGCCACATAACGGTTGAAGCTCCTGTTCAAAAATGATGCTCCAAAATCAACTTCTGTCACCTTAGTGATACATTTTGGGATAGTACCTAAAGTTTAAAGCAGAAATTGGGGCACTTTTGAAATTTTCATTTTTGACCAAAATCGACAGGTACGGGCTTAGGGAATTTCTCATATGCCACAAAACGGTTGAAGCTCCTGTTCAAAAATAATGCTCCGAATTAAACTTCTGTCACCTTAGTGATACATTTTGGGATAGTACCTAAAGTTTAAAGCAGAAATTGGGGCACTTTTGATATTTTCATTTTTGACCAAAATCGACAGGTCCGGGGCTTAGGGAATTTCTCATATGCCACAAAACGTTTGAAGCTCCTGTTCAAAAATGATGCTCCGAAATCAACTTCTGTCACCTTAGTGATTCATTTTGGGATAGTACCTAAAGTTTAAAGCAGAAATTGGGGCACTTTTGATATTTTCATTTTTTACCAAAATCGACAGGTCCGGGGCTTAGGGAATTTCTCATATGCCACAAAACGTTTGAAGCTCCTGTTCAAAAATGATGCTCCGAAATCAACTTCTGTCACCTTAGTGATTCATTTTGGGATAGTACCTAAAGTTTAAAGCAGAAATTGGGGCACTTTTGATATTTTCATTTTTGACCAAAATCGACAGGTCCGGGGCTTAGGGAATTTCTCATATGCCACAAAACGGTTGAAGCTCCTGTTCAAAAATGATGCTCCGAAATCAACTTCTGTCACCTTAGTGATACATTCTGGGATAGTACCTAAAGTTTAAAGCAGAAATTGGGGCACTTTTGAAATTTTCATTTTTGACCAAAATCGACAGGTCCGGGGCTTAGGGAATTTCTCATATGCCACAAAACGGTTGAAGCTCCTGTTCAAAAATGATGCTCCAAAATCAACTTCTGTCACCTTAGTGATACATTTTGGGATAGTACCTAAAGTTTAAAGCAGAAATTGGGGCACTTTTGATATTTTCATTTTTGACCAAAATCGACAGGTCCGCGGCTTAGGGAATTTCTCATATGCCACAAAACGTTTGAAGCTCCTGTTCAAAAATGATGCTCCGAAATCAACTTCTGTCACCTTAGTGATTCATTTTGGGATAGTACCTAAAGTTTAAAGCAGAAATTGGGGCACTTTTGATATTTTCATTTTTGACCAAAATCGACAGGTCCGGGGCTTAGGGAATTTCTCATATGCCACAAAACGGTTGAAGCTCCTGTTCAAAAATGATGCTCCGAAATCAACTTCTGTCACCTTAGTGATACATTCTGGGATAGTACCTAAAGTTTAAAGCAGAAATTGGGGCACTTTTGAAATTTTCATTTTTGACCAAAATCGACAGGTCCGGGGCTTAGGGAATTTCTCATATGCCACAAAACGGTTGAAGCTCCTGTTCAAAAATGATGCTCCAAAATCAACTTCTGTCACCTTAGTGATACATTTTGGGATAGTACCTAAAGTTTAAAGCAGAAATTGGGGCACTTTTGATATTTTCATTTTTGACCAAAATCGACAGGTCCGCGGCTTAGGGAATTTCTCATATGCCACAAAACGTTTGAAGCTCCTGTTCAAAAATGATGCTCCGAAATCAACTTCTGTCACCTTAGTGATTCATTTTGGGATAGTACCTGAAGTTTAAAGCAGAAATTGGGGCACTTTTGATATTTTCATTTTTGACCAAAATCGACAGGTCCGGGGCTTAGGGAATTTCTCATATGCCACAAAACGGTTGAAGCTCCTGTTCAAAAATAATGCTCCGAAATCAACTTCTGTCACCTTAGTGATACATTTTGGGATTGTACCTAAAGTTTAAAGCAGAAATTGGGGCACTTTTGAAGTTTTCATTTTTGACCAAAATCGACAGGTCCGGGGCTTAGGGAATTTCTCATATGCTACAAAACGGTTGAAGCTCCTGTTCAAAAATGATGCTCCGAAATCAACTTCTGTCACCTTAGTGATACATTTTGGGATAGTACCTAAAGTTTAAAGCAGAAATTGGGGCACATTTGACATTTTCATTTTTGACCAAAATCGACAGGTACGGGCTTAGGGAATTTCTCATATGCCACAAAACGGTTGAAGCTCCTGTTCAAAAATAATGCTCCGAAATAAACTTCTGTCACCTTAGTGATACATTTTGGGATAGTACCTAAAGTTTAAAGCAGAAATTGGGGTACTTTTGACATTTTCATTTTTGACCAAAATCGACAGGTCCGGTGCTTAGGGAATTTCTCATATGCCACAAAACGGTTGAAGCTCCTGTTCAAAATTGATGCTCCGAAATCAACTTCTGTCACCTTAGTGATACATTTTGGGATAGTACCTAAAGTTTAAAGCAGAAATTGGGGCACTTTTGAAATTTTCATTTTTGACCAAAATCGACAGGTCCGGGGCTTAGGGAATTTCTCATATGCCACAAAACGGTTGAAGCTCCTGTTCAAAAATAATGCTCCGAAATCAACTTCTGTCACCTTAGTGATACATTCTGGGATAGTACCTAAAGTTTAAAGCAGAAATTGGGGCACTTTTGAAGTTTTCATTTTTGACCAAAATCGACAGGTCCGGGGCTTAGGGAATTTCTCATATGCCACATAACGGTTGAAGCTCCTGTTCAAAAATAATGCTCCGAAATCAACTTCTGTCACCTTAGTGATACATTTTGGGATAGTACCTAAAGTTTAAAGCAGAAATTGGGGCACTTTTGAAATTTTCATTTTTGGCCAAAATCGACAGGTACGGGCTTAGGGAATTTCTCACATGCCACAAAACGGTTGAAGCTCCTGTTCAAAAATAATGCTCCGAATTAAACTTCTGTCACCTTAGTGATACATTTTGGGATAGTACCTAAAGTTTAAAGCAGAAATTGGGGCACTTTTGATATTTTCATTTTTGACCAAAATCGACAGGTTCGGGGCTTAGGGAATTTCTCATATGCCACAAAACGGTTGAAGCTCCTGTTCAAAAATGATGCTCCGAAATCAACTTCTGTCACCTTAGTGATTCATTTTGGGATAGTACCTAAAGTTTAAAGCAGAAATTGGGGCACTTTTGATATTTTCATTTTTGACCAAAATCGACAGGTCCGGGGCTTAGGAAATTTCTCATATGCCACAAAACGGTTGAAGCTCCTGTTCAAAAATGATGCTCCGAAATCAACTTCTGTCACCTTAGTGATACATTTTGGGATAGTACCTAAAGTTTAAAGCAGAAATTGGGGCACTTTTGAAATTTTCATTTTTGACCAAAATCGACAGGTCCGGGGCTTAGGGAATTTCTCATATGCCACAAAACGGTTGAAGCTCCTGTTCAAAAATAATGCTCCGAAATCAACTTCTGTCACCTTAGTGATACATTCTGGGATAGTACCTAAAGTTTAAAGCAGAAATTGGGGCACTTTTGAAGTTTTCATTTTTGACCAAAATCGACAGGTCCGGGGCTTAGGGAATTTCTCATATGCCACATAACGGTTGAAGCTCCTGTTCAAAAATGATGCTCCGAAATCAACTTCTGTCACCTTAGTGATACATTTTGGGATAGTACCTAAAGTTTAAAGCAGAAATTGGGGCACTTTTGAAATTTTCATTTTTGACCAAAATCGACAGGTCCGGGGCTTAGGGAATTTCTCATATGCCACAAAACGGTTGAAGCTCCTGTTCAAAAATGATGCTCCAAAATCAACTTCTGTCACCTTAGTGATACATTTTGGGATAGTACCTAAAGTTTAAAGCAGAAATTGGGGCACTTTTGATATTTTCATTTTTGACCAAAATCGACAGGTCCGGGGCTTAGGGAATTTCTCATATGCCACAAAACGTTTGAAGCTCCTGTTCAAAAATGATGCTCCGAAATCAACTTCTGTCACCTTAGTGATTCATTTTGGGATAGTACCTAAAGTTTAAAGCAGAAATTGGGGCACTTTTGATATTTTCATTTTTGACCAAAATCGACAGGTCCGGGGCTTAGGGAATTTCTCATATGCCACAAAACGGTTGAAGCTCCTGTTCAATAATGATGCTCCGAAATCAACTTCTGTCACCTTAGTGATACATTCTGGGATAGTACCTAAAGTTTAAAGCAGAAATTGGGGCACTTTTGAAATTTTCATTTTTGACCAAAATCGACAGGTCCGGGGCTTAGGGAATTTCTCATATGCCACAAAACGGTTGAAGCTCCTGTTCAAAAATGATGCTCCAAAATCAACTTCTGTCACCTTAGTGATACATTTTGGGATAGTACCTAAAGTTTAAAGCAGAAATTGGGGCACTTTTGATATTTTCATTTTTGACCAAAATCGACAGGTCCGCGGCTTAGGGAATTTCTCATATGCCACAAAACGTTTGAAGCTCCTGTTCAAAAATGATGCTCCGAAATCAACTTCTGTCACCTTAGTGATTCATTTTGGGATAGTACCTAAAGTTTAAAGCAGAAATTGGGGCACTTTTGATATTTTAATTTTTGACCAAAATCGACAGGTCCGGGGCTTAGGGAATTTCTCATATGCCACAAAACGGTTGAAGCTCCTGTTCAAAAATAATGCTCCGAAATCAACTTCTGTCACCTTAGTGATACATTTTGGGATTGTACCTAAAGTTTAAAGCAGAAATTGGGGCACTTTTGAAGTTTTCATTTTTGACCAAAATCGACAGGTCCGGGGCTTAGGGAATTTCTCATATGCTACAAAACGGTTGAAGCTCCTGTTCAAAAATGATGCTCCGAAATCAACTTCTGTCACCTTAGTGATACATTTTGGGATAGTACCTAAAGTTTAAAGCAGAAATTGGGGCACATTTGACATTTTCATTTTTGACCAAAATCGACAGGTCCGGTGCTTAGGGAATTTCTCATATGCCACAAAACGGTTGAAGCTCCTGTTCAAAATTGGTGCTCCGAAATCAACTTCTGTCACCTTAGTGATACATTTTGGGATAGTACCTAAAGTTTAAAGCAGAAATTGGGGTACTTTTGACATTTTCATTTTTGACCAAAATCGACAGGTCCGGTGCTTAGGGAATTTCTCATATGCCACAAAACGGTTGAAGCTCCTGTTCAAAATTGGTGCTCCGAAATCAACTTCTGTCACCTTAGTGATACATTTTGGGATAGTACCTAAAGTTTAAAGCAGAAATTGGGGCACTTTTGAAATTTTCATTTTTGACCAAAATCGACAGGTCCGGGGCTTAGGGAATTTCTCATATGCCACAAAACGGTTGAAGCTCCTGTTCAAAAATAATGCTCCGAAATCAACTTCTGTCACCTTAGTGATACATTCTGGGATAGTACCTAAAGTTTAAAGCAGAAATTGGGGCACTTTTGAAGTTTTCATTTTTGACCAAAATCGACAGGTCCGGGGCTTAGGGAATTTCTCATATGCCACATAACGGTTGAAGCTCCTGTTCAAAAATGATGCTCCGAAATCAACTTCTGTCACCTTAGTGATACATTTTGGGATAGTACCTAAAGTTTAAAGCAGAAATTGGGGCACTTTTGAAATTTTCATTTTTGACCAAAATCGACAGGTACGGGCTTAGGGAATTTCTCATATGCCACAAAACGGTTGAAGCTCCTGTTCAAAAATAATGCTCCGAATTAAACTTCTGTCACCTTAGTGATACATTTTGGGATAGTACCTAAAGTTTAAAGCAGAAATTGGGGCACTTTTGATATTTTCATTTTTGACCAAAATCGACAGGTCCGGGGCTTAGGGAATTTCTCATATGCCACAAAACGGTTGAAGCTCCTGTTCAAAAATAATGCTCCGAAATCAACTTCTGTCACCTTAGTGATACATTCTGGGATAGTACCTAAAGTTTAAAGCAGAAATTGGGGCACTTTTGAAGTTTTCATTTTTGACCAAAATCGACAGGTCCGGGGCTTAGGGAATTTCTCATATGCCACATAACGGTTGAAGCTCCTGTTCAAAAATGATGCTCCGAAATCAACTTCTGTCACCTTAGTGATACATTTTGGGATAGTACCTAAAGTTTAAAGCAGAAATTGGGGCACTTTTGAAATTTTCATTTTTGACCAAAATCGACAGGTCCGGGGCTTAGGGAATTTCTCATATGCCACAAAACGGTTGAAGCTCCTGTTCAAAAATGATGCTCCAAAATCAACTTCTGTCACCTTAGTGATACATTTTGGGATAGTACCTAAAGTTTAAAGCAGAAATTGGGGCACTTTTAATATTTTCATTTTTGACCAAAATCGACAGGTCCGGGGCTTAGGGAATTTCTCATATGCCACAAAACGTTTGAAGCTCCTGTTCAAAAATGATGCTCCGAAATCAACTTCTGTCACCTTAGTGATTCATTTTGGGATAGTACCTAAAGTTTAAAGCAGAAATTGGGGCACTTTTGATATTTTCATTTTTGACCAAAATCGACAGGACCGGGGCTTAGGGAATTTCTCATATGCCACAAAACGGTTGAAGCTCCTGTTCAAAAATAATGCTCCGAAATCAACTTCTGTCACCTTAGTGATACATTTTGGGATTGTACCTAAAGTTTAAAGCAGAAATTGGGGCACTTTTGAAGTTTTCATTTTTGACCAAAATCGACAGGTCCGGGGCTTAGGGAATTTCTCATATGCCACAAAACGGTTGAAGCTCCTGTTCAAAAATGATGCTCCGAAATCAACTTCTGTCACCTTAGTGATACATTTTAGGATAGTACCTAAAGTTTAAAGCTGAAATTGGGGCACTTTTGACATTTTCATTTTTGACCAAAATTGACAGGTCCGGGGCTTAGGGAATTTCTCATATGCCACAAAACGGTTGAAGCTCCTGTTCAAAAATGATGCTCCGAAATCAACTTCTGTCACCTTAGTGATACATTCTGGGATAGTACCTAAAGTTTAAAGCAGAAATTGGGGCACTTTTGAAATTTTCATTTTTGACCAAAATCGACAGGTCCGGGGCTTAGGGAATTTCTCATATGCTACAAAACGGTTGAAGCTCCTGTTCAAAAATGATGCTCCGAAATCAACTTCTGTCACCTTAGTGATACATTTTGGGATAGTACCTAAAGTTTAAAGCAGAAATTGGGGCACATTTGACATTTTCATTTTTGACCAAAATCGACAGGTACGGGCTTAGGGAATTTCTCATATGCCACAAAACGGTTGAAGCTCCTGTTCAAAAATAATGCTCCGAAATAAACTTCTGTCACCTTAGTGATACATTTTGGGATAGTACCTAAAGTTTAAAGCAGAAATTGGGGCACTTTTGAAATTTTCATTTTTGACCAAAATCGACAGGTCCGGGGCTTAGGGAATTTCTCATATGCCACAAAACGGTTGAAGCTCCTGTTCAAAAAATAATGCTCCGAAATCAACTTCTGTCACCTTAGTGATACATTCTGGGATAGTACCTAAAGTTTAAAGCAGAAATTGGGGCACTTTTGATATTTTCATTTTTGACCAAAATCGACAGGTCCGGGGCTTAGGGAATTTCTCATATGCCACAAAACGGTTGAAGCTCCTGTTCAAAAATGATGCTCCGAAATCAACTTCTGTCACCTTAGTGATTCATTTTGGGATAGTACCTAAAGTTTAAAGCAGAAATTGGGGCACTTTTGATATTTTCATTTTTGACCAAAATCGACAGGTCCGGGGCTTAGGGAATTTCTCATATGCCACAAAACGGTTGAAGCTCCTGTTCAAAAATGATGCTCCGAAATCAACTTCTGTCACCTTAGTGATACATTTTAGGATAGTACCTAAAGTTTAAAGCTGAAATTGGGGCACTTTTGACATTTTCATTTTTGACCAAAATCGACAGGTCCGGGGCTTAGGGAATTTCTCATATGCTACAAAACGGTTGAAGCTCCTGTTCAAAAATGATGCTCCGAAATCAACTTCTGTCACCTTAGTGATACATTTTGGGATAGTACCTAAAGTTTAAAGCAGAAATTGGGGCACTTTTGATATTTTCATTTTTGACCAAAATCGACAGGTCCGGGGCTTAGGGAATTTCTCATATGCCACAAAACGGTTGAAGCTCCTGTTCAAAAATGATGCTCCGAAATCAACTTCTGTCACCTTAGTGATTCATTTTGGGATAGTACCTAAAGTTTAAAGCAGAAATTGGGGCACTTTTGATATTTTCATTTTTGACCAAAATCGACAGGTCCGGGGCTTAGGGAATTTCTCATATGCCACAAAACGGTTGAAGCTCTTGTTCAAAAATAATGCTCCGAAATCAACTTCTGTCACCTTAGTGATACATTTTGGGATAGTACCTAAAGTTTAAAGCAGAAATTGGGGCACTTTTGAAGTTTTCATTTTTGACCAAAATCGACAGGTCCGGGGCTTAGGGAATTTCTCATATGCCACAAAACGGTTGAAGCTCCTGTTCAAAAATGATGCTCCGAAATCAACTTCTGTCACCTTAGTGATACATTTTAGGATAGTACCTAAAGTTTAAAGCTGAAATTGGGGCACTTTTGACATTTTCATTTTTGACCAAAATTGACAGGTCCGGGGCTTAGGGAATTTCTCATATGCCACAAAACGGTTGAAGCTCCTGTTCAAAAATGATGCTCCGAAATCAACTTCTGTCACCTTAGTGATACATTCTGGGATAGTACCTAAAGTTTAAAGCAGAAATTGGGGCACTTTTGAAATTTTCATTTTTGACCAAAATCGACAGGTCCGGGGCTTAGGGAATTTCTCATATGCTACAAAACGGTTGAAGCTCCTGTTCAAAAATGATGCTCCGAAATCAACTTCTGTCACCTTAGTGATACATTTTGGGATAGTACCTAAAGTTTAAAGCAGAAATTGGGGCACATTTGAAATTTTCATTTTTGACCAAAATCGACAGGTACGGGCTTAGGGAATTTCTCATATGCCACAAAACGGTTGAAGCTCCTGTTCAAAAATAATGCTCCGAAATAAACTTCTGTCACCTTAGTGATACATTTTGTGATAGTACCTTAAGTTTAAAGCAGAAATTGGGGTACTTTTGACATTTTCATTTTTTACCAAAATCGACTGGTCCGGTGCTTAGGGAATTTCTCATATGCCACAAAACGGTTGAAGCTCCTGTTCAAAAATGATGCTCCGAAATCAACTTCTGTCACCTTAGTGATACATTCTGGGATAGTACCTAAAGTTTAAAGCAGAAATTGGGGCACTTTTGACATTTTCATTTTTGACCAAAATCGACAGGTCCGGGGCTTAGGGAATTTCTCATATGCCACAAAACGGTTGAAGCTCCTGTTCAAAAATGATGCTCCGAAATCAACTTCTGTCACCTTAGTGATTCATTTTGGGATAGTACCTAAAGTTTAAAGCAGAAATTGGGGCACTTTTGATATTTTCATTTTTGACCAAAATCGACAGGTTCGGGGCTTAGGGAATTTCTCATATGCCACAAAACGGTTGAAGCTCCTGTTCAAAAATGATGCTCCAAAATCAACTTCTGTCACCTTAGTGATACATTTTGGGATAGTACCTAAAGTTTAAAGCAGAAATTGGGGCACTTTTGATATTTTCATTTTTGACCAAAATCGACAGGTCCGGGGCTTAGGGAATTTCTCATATGCCACAAAACGTTTGAAGCTCCTGTTCAAAAATGATGCTCCGAAATCAACTTCTGTCACCTTAGTGATTCATTTTGGGATAGTACCTAAAGTTTAAAGCAGAAATTGGGGCACTTTTGAAATTTCCATTTTTGACCAAAATTGACAGGTCCGGGGCTTAGGGAATTTCTCATATGCCACAAAACGGTTGAAGCTCCTGTTCAAAAATGATGCTCCGAAATCAACTTCTGTCACCTTAGTGATACATTCTGGGATAGTACCTAAAGTTTAAAGCAGAAATTGGGGCACTTTTGAAATTTTCATTTTTGACCAAAATCGACAGGTCCGGGGCTTAGGGAATTTCTCATATGCCACAAAACGGTTGAAGCTCCTGTTCAAAAATGATGCTCCAAAATCAACTTCTGTCACCTTAGTGATACATTTTGGGATAGTACCTAAAGTTTAAAGCAGAAATTGGGGCACTTTTGATATTTTCATTTTTGACCAAAATCGACAGGTCCGGGGCTTAGGGAATTTCTCATATGCCACAAAACGTTTGAAGCTCCTGTTCAAAAATGATGCTCCGAAATCAACTTCTGTCACCTTAGTGATTCATTTTGGGATAGTACCTAAAGTTTAAAGCAGAAATTGGGGCACTTTTGATATTTTCATTTTTGACCAAAATCGACAGGTCCGGGGCTTAGGGAATTTCTCATATGCCACAAAACGGTTGAAGCTCCTGTTCAAAAATAATGCTCCGAAATCAACTTCTGTCACCTTAGTGATACATTTTGGGATTGTACCTAAAGTTTAAAGCAGAAATTGGGGCACTTTTGAAGTTTTCATTTTTGACCAAAATCGACAGGTCCGGGGCTTAGGGAATTTCTCATATGCCACAAAACGGTTGAAGCTCCTGTTCAAAAATGATGCTCCGAAATCAACTTCTGTCACCTTAGTGATACATTTTGGGATAGTACCTAAAGTTTAAAGCAGAAATTGGGGCACTTTTGAAATTTTCATTTTTGACCAAAATCGACAGGTCCGGGGCATAGGGAATTTCTCATATGCCACAAAACGGTTGAAGCTCCTGTTCAAAAATAATGCTCCGAAATCAACTTCTGTCACCTTAGTGATACATTTTGGGATAGTACCTAAAGTTTAAAGCAGAAATTGGGGCACTTTTGAAATTTTCATTTTTGACCAAAATCGACAGGTCCGGGGCTTAGGGAATTTCTCATATGCCACAAAACGGTTGAAGCTCCTGTTCAAAAATAATGCTCCGAAATCAACTTCTGTCACCTTAGTGATACATTCTGGGAAAGTACCTAAAGTTTAAAGCAGAAATTGGGGCACTTTTGAAGTTTTCATTTTTGACCAAAATTGACAGGTCCGGGGCTTAGGGAATTTCTCATATGCCACATAACGGTTGAAGCTCCTGTTCAAAAATGATGCTCCGAAATCAACTTCTGTCACCTTAGTGATACATTTTGGGATAGTACCTAAAGTTTAAAGCAGAAATTGGGGCACTTTTGAAGTTTTCATTTTTGACCAAAATCGACAGGTCCGGGGCTTAGGGAATTTCTCATATGCCACAAAACGGTTGAAGCTCCTGTTCAAAAATGATGCTCCGAAATCAACTTCTGTCACCTTAGTGATACATTTTAGGATAGTACCTAAAGTTTAAAGCTGAAATTGGGGCACTTTTGACATTTTCATTTTTGACCAAAATTGACAGGTCCGGGGCTTAGGGAATTTCTCATATGCCACAAAACGGTTGAAGCTCCTGTTCAAAAATGATGCTCCGAAATCAACTTCTGTCACCTTAGTGATACATTCTGGGATAGTACCTAAAGTTTAAAGCAGAAATTGGGGCACTTTTGAAATTTTCATTTTTGACCAAAATCGACAGGTCCGGGGCTTAGGGAATTTCTCATATGCTACAAAACGGTTGAAGCTCCTGTTCAAAAATGATGCTCCGAAATCAACTTCTGTCACCTTAGTGATACATTTTGGGATAGTACCTAAAGTTTAAAGCAGAAATTGGGGCACATTTGAAATTTTCATTTTTGACCAAAATCGACAGGTACGGGCTTAGGGAATTTCTCATATGCCACAAAACGGTTGAAGCTCCTGTTCAAAAATAATGCTCCGAAATAAACTTCTGTCACCTTAGTGATACATTTTGTGATAGTACCTTAAGTTTAAAGCAGAAATTGGGGTACTTTTGACATTTTCATTTTAGACCAAAATCGACAGGTCCGGTGCTTAGGGAATTTCTCATATGCCACAAAACGGTTGAAGCTCCTGTTCAAAAATAATGCTCCGAAATCAACTTCTGTCACCTTAGTGATACATTCTGGGAAAGTACCTAAAGTTTAAAGCAGAAATTGGGGCACTTTTGAAGTTTTCATTTTTGACCAAAATCGACAGGTCCGGGGCTTAGGGAATTTCTCATATGCCACATAACGGTTGAAGCTCCTGTTCAAAAATAAAAGAAAAACTCCTGGCGCTATGATTATACAGGTGTGTAAGCAGCTCTCTCAGGGGTAATTGGTATTTCACCCCTGAAGTAGAACAAGAAGATCAAAAAATGAGAAAGCGCTAATCACATCTGATGTGGATTTTATTTTTCATTCATTTCAATTTTTACTAAAAGCACATTAAATGTATTCAGTGCCGGCCGGCAATACACAAGAAAAATAATAAAATATTACAATAAAATTAATAATATTCTAGACATAACTTTTCATCTGCATATTGTGAGTATGATGACTCTAATTTATACTATATCTAAGTTTATAACAATGCACATAATATATTAGCCCGAGGATCCTCTTCTTATCCTCAGATATTTTGTTACTATTATGCTCAGGCAGATGGTAATCGTGTGTCTTTGTAACAATATTAGGCAATGCTTATGTCCGTGCGTTCCAAATTAATGGAGTGCGTATATGAAGAATAAATTAGACAGTCCTGTTGTTGATTTATAACGGATATTAATAGCAGTTTATGAAAGAAAGCTGATATGAATATGGTCACTGTACCACAGTGTATAATTGAAAAGTACCGTATTGAAACCTCTGTTCAGACGCAATGGTAGAGATGCTTCTCCTGGCTGAATGTATGCCTTTAATTGGAGTTGAACAGGTGTCCGCTCGTATCCACGGTGTGTTTGCTTTTTCCTCCCGGCCGGTGTGCACCACCCTCGGCCTTATCCGGAGTCCGTGTGCGGTTGATGGAGGGATTTTTCTCACCTCCACAGGGACTGTGTTCAGCTGGCCGGCTGATGAACTCGGTCTGCAGTGTGCTGTGACCGGAGATGCTGACAGACGCGTTTCTCCGCCTATTAGTGAATATCGGCGGCTTCCTCAGTGTCATAAAATCTTTTATGACACTGAGGAAGCCGCCGATATTCACTAATAGGCGGAGAAACGCGTCTGTCAGCATCTCCGGTCACAGCACACTGCAGACCGAGTTCATCAGCCGGCCAGCTGAACACAGTCCCTGTGGAGGTGAGAAAAATCCCTCCATCAACCGCACACGGACTCCGGATAAGGCCGAGGGTGGTGCACACCGGCCGGGAGGAAAAAGCAAACACACCGTGGATACGAGCGGACACCTGTTCAACTCCAATTAAAGGCATACATTCAGCCAGGAGAAGCATCTCTACCATTGCGTCTGAACAGAGGTTTCAATACGGTACTTTTCAATTATACACTGTGGTACAGTGACCATATTCATATCAGCTTTCTTTCATAAACTGCTATTAATATCCGTTATAAATCAACAACAGGACTGTCTAATTTATTCTTCATATACGCACTCCATTAATTTGGAACGCACGGACATAAGCATTGCCTAATATTGTTACAAAGACACACGATTACCATCTGCCTGAGCATAATAGTAACAAAATATCTGAGGATAAGAAGAGGATCCTCGGGCTAATATATTATGTGCATTGTTATAAACTTAGATATAGTATAAATTAGAGTCATCATACTCACAATATGCAGATGAAAAGTTATGTCTAGAATATTATTAATTTTATTGTAATATTTTATTATTTTTCTTGTGTATTGCCGGCCGGCACTGAATACATTTAATGTGCTTTTAGTAAAAATTGAAATGAATGAAAAATAAAATCCACATCAGATGTGATTAGCGCTTTCTCATTTTTTGATCTTCCTGTTCAAAAATGATGCTCCGAAATCAACTTCTGTCACCTTAGTGATACATTTTGGGATAGTACCTAAAGTTTAAAGCAGAAATTGGGGCACTTTTGAAATTTTCATTTTTGACCAAAATCGACAGGTACGGGCTTAGGGAATTTCTCATATGCCACAAAACGGTTGAAGCTCCTGTTCAAAAATAATGCTCCGAATTAAACTTCTGTCACCTTAGTGATACATTTTGGGATAGTACCTAAAGTTTAAAGCAGAAATTGGGGCACTTTTGATATTTTCATTTTTGACCAAAATCGACAGGTCCGGGGCTTAGGGAATTTCTCATATGCCACAAAACGGTTGAAGCTCCTGTTCAAAAATAATGCTCCGAAATCAACTTCTGTCACCTTAGTGATACATTTTGGGATAGTACCTAAAGTTTAAAGCAGAAATTGGGGCACTTTTGAAGTTTTCATTTTTGACCAAAATCGACAGGTCCGGGGCTTAGGGAATTTCTCATATGCCACAAAACGGTTGAAGCTCCTGTTCAAAAATGATGCTCCGAAATCAACTTCTGTCACCTTAGTGATACATTTTAGGATAGTACCTAAAGTTTAAAGCTGAAATTGGGGCACTTTTGACATTTTCATTTTTGACCAAAATTGACAGGTCCGGGGCTTAGGGAATTTCTCATATGCCACATAACGGTTGAAGCTCCTGTTCAAAAATGATGCTCCGAAATCAACTTCTGTCACCTTAGTGATACATTTTGGGATAGTACCTAAAGTTTAAAGCAGAAATTGGGGCACTTTTGAAATTTTCATTTTTGACCAAAATCGACAGGTACGGGCTTAGGGAATTTATCATATGCCACAAAACGGTTGAAGCTCCTGTTCAAAAATAATGCTCCGAAATCAACTTCTGTCACCTTAGTGATACATTTTGGGATAGTACCTAAAGTTTAAAGCAGAAATTGGGGCACTTTTGAAGTTTTCATTTTTGACCAAAATCGACAGGTCCGGGGCTTAGAGAATTTCTCATATGCCACAAAACGGTTGAAGCTCCTGTTCAAAAATGATGCTCCGAAATCAACTTCTGTCACCTTAGTTATACATTTTAGGATAGTACCTAAAGTTTAAAGCTGAAATTGGGGTACTTTTGACATTTTCATTTTTGACCAAAATTGACAGGTCCGGGGCTTAGGGAATTTCTCATATGCCACAAAACGGTTGAAGCTCCTGTTCAAAAATAATGCTCCGAAATAAACTTCTGTCACCTTAGTGATACATTTTGTGATAGTACCTTAAGTTTAAAGCAGAAATTGGGGTACTTTTGACATTTTCATTTTTGACCAAAATCGACAGGTCCGATGCTTAGGGAATTTCTCATATGCCACAAAACGGTTGAAGCTCCTGTTCAAAAAATAATGCTCCGAAATCAACTTCTGTCACCTTAGTGATACATTCTGGGATAGTACCTAAAGTTTAAAGCAGAAATTGGGGCACTTTTGAAATTTTCATTTTTGACCAAAATCGACAGGTCCGGGGCTTAGGGAATTTCTCATATGCTACAAAACGGTTGAAGCTCCTGTTCAAAAATGATGCTCCGAAATCAACTTCTGTCACCTTAGTGATACATTTTGGGATAGTACCTAAAGTTTAAAGCAGAAATTGGGGCACATTTGAAATTTTCATTTTTGACCAAAATCGACAGGTACGGGCTTAGGGAATTTCTCACATGCCACAAAACGGTTGAAGCTCCTGTTCAAAAATAATGCTCCGAAATAAACTTCTGTCACCTTAGTGATACATTTTGGGATAGTACCTAAAGTTTAAAGCAGAAATTGGGGTACTTTTGACATTTTCATTTTTGACCAAAATCGACAGGTCCGGTGCTTAGGGAATTTCTCATATGCCACAAAACGGTTGAAGCTCCTGTTCAAAAAAGATGCTCCGAAATCAACTTCTGTCACCTTAGTGATACATTTTGGGATAGTACCTAAAGTTTAAAGCAGAAATTGGGGCACTTTTGAAATTTTCATTTTTGACCAAAATCGACAGGTCCGGGGCTTAGGGAATTTCTCATATGCCACAAAACGGTTGAAGCTCCTGTTCAAAAATAATGCTCCGAAATCAACTTCTGTCACCTTAGTGATACATTCTGGGAAAGTACCTAAAGTTTAAAGCAGAAATTGGGGCACTTTTGAAGTTTTCATTTTTGACCAAAATCGACAGGTCCGGGGCTTAGGGAATTTCTCATATGCCACATAACGGTTGAAGCTCCTGTTCAAAAATGATGCTCCGAAATCAACTTCTGTCACCTTAGTGATACATTTTGGGATAGTACCTAAAGTTTAAAGCAGAAATTGGGGCACTTTTGAAATTTTCATTTTTGACCAAAATCGACAGGTACGGGCTTAGGGAATTTCTCATATGCCACAAAACGGTTGAAGCTCCTGTTCAAAAATAATGCTCCGAATTAAACTTCTGTCACCTTAGTGATACATTTTGGGATAGTACCTAAAGTTTAAAGCAGAAATTGGGGCACTTTTGAAATTTTCATTTTTGACCAAAATCGACAGGTACGGGCTTAGGGAATTTCTCATATGCCACAAAACGGTTGAAGCTCCTGTTCAAAAATAATGCTCCGAATTAAACTTCTGTCACCTTAGTGATACATTTTGGGATAGTACCTAAAGTTTAAAGCAGAAATTGGGGCACTTTTGATATTTTCATTTTTGACCAAAATCGACAGGTCCGGGGCTTAGGGAATTTCTCATATGCCACAAAACGGTTGAAGCTCCTGTTCAAAAATAATGCTCCGAAATCAACTTCTGTCACCTTAGTGATACATTTTGGGATAGTACCTAAAGTTTAAAGCAGAAATTGGGGCACTTTTGAAGTTTTCATTTTTGACCAAAATCGACAGGTCCGGGGCTTAGGGAATTTCTCATATGCCACAAAACGGTTGAAGCTCCTGTTCAAAAATGATGCTCCGAAATCAACTTCTGTCACCTTAGTGATACATTTTAGGATAGTACCTAAAGTTTAAAGCTGAAATTGGGGCACTTTTGACATTTTCATTTTTGACCAAAATTGACAGGTCCGGGGCTTAGGGAATTTCTCATATGCCACATAACGGTTGAAGCTCCTGTTCAAAAACGATGCTCCGAAATCAACTTCTGTCACCTTAGTGATACATTTTGGGATAGTACCTAAAGTTTAAAGCAGAAATTGGGGCACTTTTGAAATTTTCATTTTTGACCAAAATCGACAGGTACGGGCTTAGGGAATTTCTCATATGCCACAAAACGGTTGAAGCTCCTGTTCAAAAATAATGCTCCGAAATCAACTTCTGTCACCTTAGTGATACATTTTGGGATAGTACCTAAAGTTTAAAGCAGAAATTGGGGCACTTTTGAAGTTTTCATTTTTGACCAAAATCGACAGGTCCGGGGCTTAGGGAATTTCTCATATGCCACAAAACGGTTGAAGCTCCTGTTCAAAAATGATGCTCCGAAATCAACTTCTGTCACCTTAGTGATACATTTTAGGATAGTACCTAAAGTTTAAAGCTGAAATTGGGGCACTTTTGACATTTTCATTTTTGACCAAAATTGACAGGTCCGGGGCTTAGGGAATTTCTCATATGCCACATAACGGTTGAAGCTCCTGTTCAAAAATGATGCTCCGAAATCAACTTCTGTCACCTTAGTGATACATTTTGGGATAGTACCTAAAGTTTAAAGCAGAAATTGGGGCACTTTTGAAATTTTCATTTTTGACCAAAATCGACAGGTACGGGGCTTAGGGAATTTCTCATATGCCACAAAACGGTTGAAGCTCCTGTTCAAAAAAGATGCTCCGAAATCAACTTCTGTCACCTTAGTGATACATTTTGGGATAGTACCTAAAGTTTAAAGCAGAAATTGGGGCACTTTTGAAATTTTCATTTTTGACCAAAATCGACAGGTCCGGGGCTTAGGGAATTTCTCATATGCCACAAAACGGTTGAAGCTCCTGTTCAAAAATAATGCTCCGAAATCAACTTCTGTCACCTTAGTGATACATTCTGGGAAAGTACCTAAAGTTTAAAGCAGAAATTGGGGCACTTTTGAAGTTTTCATTTTTGACCAAAATCGACAGGTCCGGGGCTTAGGGAATTTCTCATATGCCACATAACGGTTGAAGCTCCTGTTCAAAAACGATGCTCCGAAATCAACTTCTGTCACCTTAGTGATACATTTTGGGATAGTACCTAAAGTTTAAAGCAGAAATTGGGGCACTTTTGAAATTTTCATTTTTGACCAAAATCGACAGGTACGGGCTTAGGGAATTTCTCATATGCCACAAAACGGTTGAAGCTCCTGTTCAAAAATAATGCTCCGAAATCAACTTCTGTCACCTTAGTGATACATTTTGGGATAGTACCTAAAGTTTAAAGCAGAAATTGGGGCACTTTTGAAGTTTTCATTTTTGACCAAAATCGACAGGTCCGGGGCTTAGGGAATTTCTCATATGCCACAAAACGGTTGAAGCTCCTGTTCAAAAATGATGCTCCGAAATCAACTTCTGTCACCTTAGTGATACATTTTAGGATAGTACCTAAAGTTTAAAGCTGAAATTGGGGCACTTTTGACATTTTCATTTTTGACCAAAATTGACAGGTCCGGGGCTTAGGGAATTTCTCATATGCCACATAACGGTTGAAGCTCCTGTTCAAAAATGATGCTCCGAAATCAACTTCTGTCACCTTAGTGATACATTTTGGGATAGTACCTAAAGTTTAAAGCAGAAATTGGGGCACTTTTGAAATTTTCATTTTTGACCAAAATCGACAGGTACGGGGCTTAGGGAATTTCTCATATGCCACAAAACGGTTGAAGCTCCTGTTCAAAAAAGATGCTCCGAAATCAACTTCTGTCACCTTAGTGATACATTTTGGGATAGTACCTAAAGTTTAAAGCAGAAATTGGGGCACTTTTGAAATTTTCATTTTTGACCAAAATCGACAGGTCCGGGGCTTAGGGAATTTCTCATATGCCACAAAACGTTTGAAGCTCCTGTTCAAAAATGATGCTCCGAAATCAACTTCTGTCACCTTAGTGATTCATTTTGGGATAGTACCTAAAGTTTAAAGCAGAAATTGGGGCACTTTTGATATTTTCATTTTTGACCAAAATCGACAGGTCCGGGGCTTAGGGAATTTCTCATATGCCACAAAACGGTTGAAGCTCCTGTTCAAAAATAATGCTCCGAAATCAACTTCTGTCACCTTAGTGATACATTTTGGGATTGTACCTAAAGTTTAAAGCAGAAATTGGGGCACTTTTGAAGTTTTCATTTTTGACCAAAATCGACAGGTCCGGGGCTTAGGGAATTTCTCATATGCCACAAAACGGTTGAAGCTCCTGTTCAAAAATGATGCTCCGAAATCAACTTCTGTCACCTTAGTGATACATTCTGGGATAGTACCTAAAGTTTAAAGCAGAAATTGGGGCACTTTTGAAATTTTCATTTTTGACCAAAATCGACAGGTCCGGGGCTTAGGGAATTTCTCATATGCTACAAAACGGTTGAAGCTCCTGTTCAAAAATGATGCTCCGAAATCAACTTCTGTCACCTTAGTGATACATTTTGGGATAGTACCTAAAGTTTAAAGCAGAAATTGGGGCACATTTGAAATTTTCATTTTTGACCAAAATCGACAGGTACGGGCTTAGGGAATTTCTCACATGCCACAAAACGGTTGAAGCTCCTGTTCAAAAATAATGCTCCGAAATAAACTTCTGTCACCTTAGTGATACATTTTGGGATAGTACCTAAAGTTTAAAGCAGAAATTGGGGTACTTTTGACATTTTCATTTTTGACCAAAATCGACAGGTCCGGTGCTTAGGGAATTTCTCATATGCCACAAAACGGTTGAAGCTCCTGTTCAAAAAAGATGCTCCGAAATCAACTTCTGTCACCTTAGTGATACATTTTGGGATAGTACCTAAAGTTTAAAGCAGAAATTGGGGCACTTTTGAAATTTTCATTTTTGACCAAAATCGACAGGTCCGGGGCTTAGGGAATTTCTCATATGCCACAAAACGGTTGAAGCTCCTGTTCAAAAATAATGCTCCGAAATCAACTTCTGTCACCTTAGTGATACATTCTGGGAAAGTACCTAAAGTTTAAAGCAGAAATTGGGGCACTTTTGACATTTTCATTTTTGACCAAAATCGACAGGTCCGGTGCTTAGGGAATTTCTCATATGCCACAAAACGGTTGAAGCTCCTGTTCAAAAATGATGCTCCGAAATCAACTTCTGTCACCTTAGTGATACATTTTGGGATAGTACCTAAAGTTTAAAGCAGAAATTGGGGCACTTTTGAAATTTTCATTTTTGACCAAAATCGACAGGTCCGGGGCTTAGGGAATTTCTCATATGCCACAAAACGGTTGAAGCTCCTGTTCAAAAATAATGCTCCGAAATCAACTTCTGTCACCTTAGTGATACATTCTGGGAAAGTACCTAAAGTTTAAAGCAGAAATTGGGGCACTTTTGAAGTTTTCATTTTTGACCAAAATTGACAGGTCCGGGGCTTAGGGAATTTCTCATATGCCACATAACGGTTGAAGCTCCTGTTCAAAAATGATGCTCCGAAATCAACTTCTGTCACCTTAGTGATACATTTTGGGATAGTACCTAAAGTTTAAAGCAGAAATTGGGGCACTTTTGAAGTTTTCATTTTTGACCAAAATCGACAGGTCCGGGGCTTAGGGAATTTCTCATATGCCACAAAACGGTTGAAGCTCCTGTTCAAAAATGATGCTCCGAAATCAACTTCTGTCACCTTAGTGATACATTTTAGGATAGTACCTAAAGTTTAAAGCTGAAATTGGGGCACTTTTGACATTTTCATTTTTGACCAAAATTGACAGGTCCGGGGCTTAGGGAATTTCTCATATGCCACAAAACGGTTGAAGCTCCTGTTCAAAAATGATGCTCCGAAATCAACTTCTGTCACCTTAGTGATACATTCTGGGATAGTACCTAAAGTTTAAAGCAGAAATTGGGGCACTTTTGAAATTTTCATTTTTGACCAAAATCGACAGGTACGGGCTTAGGGAATTTCTCATATGCCACAAAACGGTTGAAGCTCCTGTTCAAAAATGATGCTCCGAAATCAACTTCTGTCACCTTAGTGATACATTTTGGGATAGTACCTAAAGTTTAAAGCAGAAATTGGGGCACATTTGAAATTTTCATTTTTGACCAAAATCGACAGGTACGGGCTTAGGGAATTTCTCATATGCCACAAAACGGTTGAAGCTCCTGTTCAAAAATAATGCTCCGAAATAAACTTCTGTCACCTTAGTGATACATTTTGTGATAGTACCTTAAGTTTAAAGCAGAAATTGGGGTACTTTTGACATTTTCATTTTAGACCAAAATCGACAGGTCCGGTGCTTAGGGAATTTCTCATATGCCACAAAACGGTTGAAGCTCCTGTTCAAAAATAATGCTCCGAAATCAACTTCTGTCACCTTAGTGATACATTCTGGGAAAGTACCTAAAGTTTAAAGCAGAAATTGGGGCACTTTTGAAGTTTTCATTTTTGACCAAAATCGACAGGTCCGGGGCTTAGGGAATTTCTCATATGCCACATAACGGTTGAAGCTCCTGTTCAAAAATAAAAGAAAAACTCCTGGCGCTATGATTATACAGGTGTGAAAGCAGCTCTCTCAGGGGTAATTGGTATTTCACCCCTGAAGTAGAACAAGAAGATCAAAAAATGAGAAAGCGCTAATCACATCTGATGTGGATTTTATTTTTCATTCATTTCAATTTTTACTAAAAGCACATTAAATGTATTCAGTGCCGGCCGGCAATACACAAGAAAAATAATAAAATATTACAATAAAATTAATAATATTCTAGACATAACTTTTCATCTGCATATTGTGAGTATGATGACTCTAATTTATACTATATCTAAGTTTATAACAATGCACATAATATATTAGCCCGAGGATCCTCTTCTTATCCTCAGATATTTTGTTACTATTATGCTCAGGCAGATGGTAATCGTGTGTCTTTGTAACAATATTAGGCAATGCTTATGTCCGTGCGTTCCAAATTAATGGAGTGCGTATATGAAGAATAAATTAGACAGTCCTGTTGTTGATTTATAACGGATATTAATAGCAGTTTATGAAAGAAAGCTGATATGAATATGGTCACTGTACCACAGTGTATAATTGAAAAGTACCGTATTGAAACCTCTGTTCAGACGCAATGGTAGAGATGCTTCTCCTGGCTGAATGTATGCCTTTAATTGGAGTTGAACAGGTGTCCGCTCGTATCCACGGTGTGTTTGCTTTTTCCTCCCGGCCGGTGTGCACCACCCTCGGCCTTATCCGGAGTCCGTGTGCGGTTGATGGAGGGATTTTTCTCACCTCCACAGGGACTGTGTTCAGCTGGCCGGCTGATGAACTCGGTCTGCAGTGTGCTGTGACCGGAGATGCTGACAGACGCGTTTCTCCGCCTATTAGTGAATATCGGCGGCTTCCTCAGTGTCATAAAATCTTTTATGACACTGAGGAAGCCGCCGATATTCACTAATAGGCGGAGAAACGCGTCTGTCAGCATCTCCGGTCACAGCACACTGCAGACCGAGTTCATCAGCCGGCCAGCTGAACACAGTCCCTGTGGAGGTGAGAAAAATCCCTCCATCAACCGCACACGGACTCCGGATAAGGCCGAGGGTGGTGCACACCGGCCGGGAGGAAAAAGCAAACACACCGTGGATACGAGCGGACACCTGTTCAACTCCAATTAAAGGCATACATTCAGCCAGGAGAAGCATCTCTACCATTGCGTCTGAACAGAGGTTTCAATACGGTACTTTTCAATTATACACTGTGGTACAGTGACCATATTCATATCAGCTTTCTTTCATAAACTGCTATTAATATCCGTTATAAATCAACAACAGGACTGTCTAATTTATTCTTCATATACGCACTCCATTAATTTGGAACGCACGGACATAAGCATTGCCTAATATTGTTACAAAGACACACGATTACCATCTGCCTGAGCATAATAGTAACAAAATATCTGAGGATAAGAAGAGGATCCTCGGGCTAATATATTATGTGCATTGTTATAAACTTAGATATAGTATAAATTAGAGTCATCATACTCACAATATGCAGATGAAAAGTTATGTCTAGAATATTATTAATTTTATTGTAATATTTTATTATTTTTCTTGTGTATTGCCGGCCGGCACTGAATACATTTAATGTGCTTTTAGTAAAAATTGAAATGAATGAAAAATAAAATCCACATCAGATGTGATTAGCGCTTTCTCATTTTTTGATCTTCCTGTTCAAAAATGATGCTCCGAAATCAACTTCTGTCACCTTAGTGATACATTTTGGGATAGTACCTAAAGTTTAAAGCAGAAATTGGGGCACTTTTGAAATTTTCATTTTTGACCAAAATCGACAGGTACGGGCTTAGGGAATTTCTCATATGCCACAAAACGGTTGAAGCTCCTGTTCAAAAATAATGCTCCGAATTAAACTTCTGTCACCTTAGTGATACATTTTGGGATAGTACCTAAAGTTTAAAGCAGAAATTGGGGCACTTTTGATATTTTCATTTTTGACCAAAATCGACAGGTCCGGGGCTTAGGGAATTTCTCATATGCCACAAAACGGTTGAAGCTCCTGTTCAAAAATAATGCTCCGAAATCAACTTCTGTCACCTTAGTGATACATTTTGGGATAGTACCTAAAGTTTAAAGCAGAAATTGGGGCACTTTTGAAGTTTTCATTTTTGACCAAAATCGACAGGTCCGGGGCTTAGGGAATTTCTCATATGCCACAAAACGGTTGAAGCTCCTGTTCAAAAATGATGCTCCGAAATCAACTTCTGTCACCTTAGTGATACATTTTAGGATAGTACCTAAAGTTTAAAGCTGAAATTGGGGCACTTTTGACATTTTCATTTTTGACCAAAATTGACAGGTCCGGGGCTTAGGGAATTTCTCATATGCCACATAACGGTTGAAGCTCCTGTTCAAAAATGATGCTCCGAAATCAACTTCTGTCACCTTAGTGATACATTTTGGGATAGTACCTAAAGTTTAAAGCAGAAATTGGGGCACTTTTGAAATTTTCATTTTTGACCAAAATCGACAGGTACGGGCTTAGGGAATTTATCATATGCCACAAAACGGTTGAAGCTCCTGTTCAAAAATAATGCTCCGAAATCAACTTCTGTCACCTTAGTGATACATTTTGGGATAGTACCTAAAGTTTAAAGCAGAAATTGGGGCACTTTTGAAGTTTTCATTTTTGACCAAAATCGACAGGTCCGGGGCTTAGAGAATTTCTCATATGCCACAAAACGGTTGAAGCTCCTGTTCAAAAATGATGCTCCGAAATCAACTTCTGTCACCTTAGTTATACATTTTAGGATAGTACCTAAAGTTTAAAGCTGAAATTGGGGTACTTTTGACATTTTCATTTTTGACCAAAATTGACAGGTCCGGGGCTTAGGGAATTTCTCATATGCCACAAAACGGTTGAAGCTCCTGTTCAAAAATAATGCTCCGAAATAAACTTCTGTCACCTTAGTGATACATTTTGTGATAGTACCTTAAGTTTAAAGCAGAAATTGGGGTACTTTTGACATTTTCATTTTTGACCAAAATCGACAGGTCCGATGCTTAGGGAATTTCTCATATGCCACAAAACGGTTGAAGCTCCTGTTCAAAAAATAATGCTCCGAAATCAACTTCTGTCACCTTAGTGATACATTCTGGGATAGTACCTAAAGTTTAAAGCAGAAATTGGGGCACTTTTGAAATTTTCATTTTTGACCAAAATCGACAGGTCCGGGGCTTAGGGAATTTCTCATATGCTACAAAACGGTTGAAGCTCCTGTTCAAAAATGATGCTCCGAAATCAACTTCTGTCACCTTAGTGATACATTTTGGGATAGTACCTAAAGTTTAAAGCAGAAATTGGGGCACATTTGAAATTTTCATTTTTGACCAAAATCGACAGGTACGGGCTTAGGGAATTTCTCACATGCCACAAAACGGTTGAAGCTCCTGTTCAAAAATAATGCTCCGAAATAAACTTCTGTCACCTTAGTGATACATTTTGGGATAGTACCTAAAGTTTAAAGCAGAAATTGGGGTACTTTTGACATTTTCATTTTTGACCAAAATCGACAGGTCCGGTGCTTAGGGAATTTCTCATATGCCACAAAACGGTTGAAGCTCCTGTTCAAAAAAGATGCTCCGAAATCAACTTCTGTCACCTTAGTGATACATTTTGGGATAGTACCTAAAGTTTAAAGCAGAAATTGGGGCACTTTTGAAATTTTCATTTTTGACCAAAATCGACAGGTCCGGGGCTTAGGGAATTTCTCATATGCCACAAAACGGTTGAAGCTCCTGTTCAAAAATAATGCTCCGAAATCAACTTCTGTCACCTTAGTGATACATTCTGGGAAAGTACCTAAAGTTTAAAGCAGAAATTGGGGCACTTTTGAAGTTTTCATTTTTGACCAAAATCGACAGGTCCGGGGCTTAGGGAATTTCTCATATGCCACATAACGGTTGAAGCTCCTGTTCAAAAATGATGCTCCGAAATCAACTTCTGTCACCTTAGTGATACATTTTGGGATAGTACCTAAAGTTTAAAGCAGAAATTGGGGCACTTTTGAAATTTTCATTTTTGACCAAAATCGACAGGTACGGGCTTAGGGAATTTCTCATATGCCACAAAACGGTTGAAGCTCCTGTTCAAAAATAATGCTCCGAATTAAACTTCTGTCACCTTAGTGATACATTTTGGGATAGTACCTAAAGTTTAAAGCAGAAATTGGGGCACTTTTGAAATTTTCATTTTTGACCAAAATCGACAGGTACGGGCTTAGGGAATTTCTCATATGCCACAAAACGGTTGAAGCTCCTGTTCAAAAATAATGCTCCGAATTAAACTTCTGTCACCTTAGTGATACATTTTGGGATAGTACCTAAAGTTTAAAGCAGAAATTGGGGCACTTTTGATATTTTCATTTTTGACCAAAATCGACAGGTCCGGGGCTTAGGGAATTTCTCATATGCCACAAAACGGTTGAAGCTCCTGTTCAAAAATAATGCTCCGAAATCAACTTCTGTCACCTTAGTGATACATTTTGGGATAGTACCTAAAGTTTAAAGCAGAAATTGGGGCACTTTTGAAGTTTTCATTTTTGACCAAAATCGACAGGTCCGGGGCTTAGGGAATTTCTCATATGCCACAAAACGGTTGAAGCTCCTGTTCAAAAATGATGCTCCGAAATCAACTTCTGTCACCTTAGTGATACATTTTAGGATAGTACCTAAAGTTTAAAGCTGAAATTGGGGCACTTTTGACATTTTCATTTTTGACCAAAATTGACAGGTCCGGGGCTTAGGGAATTTCTCATATGCCACATAACGGTTGAAGCTCCTGTTCAAAAACGATGCTCCGAAATCAACTTCTGTCACCTTAGTGATACATTTTGGGATAGTACCTAAAGTTTAAAGCAGAAATTGGGGCACTTTTGAAATTTTCATTTTTGACCAAAATCGACAGGTACGGGCTTAGGGAATTTCTCATATGCCACAAAACGGTTGAAGCTCCTGTTCAAAAATAATGCTCCGAAATCAACTTCTGTCACCTTAGTGATACATTTTGGGATAGTACCTAAAGTTTAAAGCAGAAATTGGGGCACTTTTGAAGTTTTCATTTTTGACCAAAATCGACAGGTCCGGGGCTTAGGGAATTTCTCATATGCCACAAAACGGTTGAAGCTCCTGTTCAAAAATGATGCTCCGAAATCAACTTCTGTCACCTTAGTGATACATTTTAGGATAGTACCTAAAGTTTAAAGCTGAAATTGGGGCACTTTTGACATTTTCATTTTTGACCAAAATTGACAGGTCCGGGGCTTAGGGAATTTCTCATATGCCACATAACGGTTGAAGCTCCTGTTCAAAAATGATGCTCCGAAATCAACTTCTGTCACCTTAGTGATACATTTTGGGATAGTACCTAAAGTTTAAAGCAGAAATTGGGGCACTTTTGAAATTTTCATTTTTGACCAAAATCGACAGGTACGGGGCTTAGGGAATTTCTCATATGCCACAAAACGGTTGAAGCTCCTGTTCAAAAAAGATGCTCCGAAATCAACTTCTGTCACCTTAGTGATACATTTTGGGATAGTACCTAAAGTTTAAAGCAGAAATTGGGGCACTTTTGAAATTTTCATTTTTGACCAAAATCGACAGGTCCGGGGCTTAGGGAATTTCTCATATGCCACATAACGGTTGAAGCTCCTGTTCAAAAATGATGCTCCGAAATCAACTTCTGTCACCTTAGTGATACATTTTGGGATAGTACCTAAAGTTTAAAGCAGAAATTGGGGCACTTTTGAAATTTTCATTTTTGACCAAAATCGACAGGTACGGGCTTAGGGAATTTCTCATATGCCACAAAACGGTTGAAGCTCCTGTTCAAAAATAATGCTCCGAATTAAACTTCTGTCACCTTAGTGATACATTTTGGGATAGTACCTAAAGTTTAAAGCAGAAATTGGGGCACTTTTGAAATTTTCATTTTTGACCAAAATCGACAGGTACGGGCTTAGGGAATTTCTCATATGCCACAAAACGGTTGAAGCTCCTGTTCAAAAATTATGCTCCGAATTAAACTTCTGTCACCTTAGTGATACATTTTGGGATAGTACCTAAAGTTTAAAGCAGAAATTGGGGCACTTTTGATATTTTCATTTTTGACCAAAATCGACAGGTCCGGGGCTTAGGGAATTTCTCATATGCCACAAAACGGTTGAAGCTCCTGTTCAAAAATAATGCTCCGAAATCAACTTCTGTCACCTTAGTGATACATTTTGGGATAGTACCTAAAGTTTAAAGCAGAAATTGGGGCACTTTTGAAGTTTTCATTTTTGACCAAAATCGACAGGTCCGGGGCTTAGGGAATTTCTCATATGCCACAAAACGGTTGAAGCTCCTGTTCAAAAATGATGCTCCGAAATCAACTTCTGTCACCTTAGTGATACATTTTAGGATAGTACCTAAAGTTTAAAGCTGAAATTGGGGCACTTTTGACATTTTCATTTTTGACCAAAATTGACAGGTCCGGGGCTTAGGGAATTTCTCATATGCCACATAACGGTTGAAGCTCCTGTTCAAAAACGATGCTCCGAAATCAACTTCTGTCACCTTAGTGATACATTTTGGGATAGTACCTAAAGTTTAAAGCAGAAATTGGGGCACTTTTGAAATTTTCATTTTTGACCAAAATCGACAGGTACGGGCTTAGGGAATTTCTCATATGCCACAAAACGGTTGAAGCTCCTGTTCAAAAATAATGCTCCGAAATCAACTTCTGTCACCTTAGTGATACATTTTGGGATAGTACCTAAAGTTTAAAGCAGAAATTGGGGCACTTTTGAAGTTTTCATTTTTGACCAAAATCGACAGGTCCGGGGCTTAGGGAATTTCTCATATGCCACAAAACGGTTGAAGCTCCTGTTCAAAAATGATGCTCCGAAATCAACTTCTGTCACCTTAGTGATACATTTTAGGATAGTACCTAAAGTTTAAAGCTGAAATTGGGGCACTTTTGACATTTTCATTTTTGACCAAAATTGACAGGTCCGGGGCTTAGGGAATTTCTCATATGCCACATAACGGTTGAAGCTCCTGTTCAAAAATGATGCTCCGAAATCAACTTCTGTCACCTTAGTGATACATTTTGGGATAGTACCTAAAGTTTAAAGCAGAAATTGGGGCACTTTTGAAATTTTCATTTTTGACCAAAATCGACAGGTACGGGCTTAGGGAATTTATCATATGCCACAAAACGGTTGAAGCTCCTGTTCAAAAATAATGCTCCGAATTAAACTTCTGTCACCTTAGTGATACATTTTGGGATAGTACCTAAAGTTTAAAGCAGAAATTGGGGCACTTTTGATATTTTCATTTTTGACCAAAATCGACAGGTCCGGGGCTTAGGGAATTTCTCATATGCCACAAAACGGTTGAAGCTCCTGTTCAAAAATAATGCTCCGAAATCAACTTCTGTCACCTTAGTGATACATTTTGGGATAGTACCTAAAGTTTAAAGCAGAAATTGGGGCACTTTTGAAGTTTTCATTTATGACCAAAATTGACAGGTCCGGGGCTTAGGGAATTTCTCATATGCCACAAAACGGTTGAAGCTCCTGTTCAAAAATGATGCTCCGAAATCAACTTCTGTCGCCTTAGTGATACATTTTAGGATAGTACCTAAAGTTTAAAGCTGAAATTGGGGCACTTTTGACATTTTCATTTTTGACCAAAATTGACAGGTCCGGGGCTTAGGGAATTTCTCATATGCCACAAAACGGTTGAAGCTCCTGTTCAAAAATGATGCTCCGAAATCAACTTCTGTCACCTTAGTGATACATTCTGGGATAGTACCTAAAGTTTAAAGCAGAAATTGGGGCACTTTTGAAATTTTCATTTTTGACCAAAATCGACAGGTCCGTGGCTTAGGGAATTTCTCATATGCTACAAAACGGTTGAAGCTCCTGTTCAAAAATGATGCTCCGAAATCAACTTCTGTCACCTTAGTGATACATTTTGGGATAGTACCTAAAGTTTAAAGCAGAAATTGGGGCACATTTGAAATTTTCATTTTTGACCAAAATCGACAGGTACGGGCTTAGGGAATTTCTCATATGCCACAAAACGGTTGAAGCTCCTGTTCAAAAATAATGCTCCGAAATAAACTTCTGTCACCTTAGTGATACATTTTGTGATAGTACCTTAAGTTTAAAGCAGAAATTGGGGTACTTTTGACATTTTCATTTTTGACCAAAATCGACAGGTCCGGTGCTTAGGGAATTTCTCATATGCCACAAAACGGTTGAAGCTCCTGTTCAAAAATGATGCTCCGAAATCAACTTCTGTCACCTTAGTGATACATTTTGGGATAGTACCTAAAGTTTAAAGCAGAAATTGGGGCACTTTTGAAGTTTTCATTTTTGACCAAAATCGACAGGTCCGGGGCTTAGGGAATTTCCCATATGCCACAAAACGGTTGAAGCTCCTGTTCAAAAATGATGCTCCGAAATCAACTTCTGTCACCTTAGTGATACATTTTAGGATAGTACCTAAAGTTTTAAGCTGAAATTGGGGCACTTTTGACATTTTCATTTTTGACCAAAATTGACAGGTCCGGGGCTTAGGGAATTTCTCATATGCCACATAACGGTTGAAGCTCCTGTTCAAAAATGATGCTCCGAAATCAACTTCTGTCACCTTAGTGATACATTTTGGGATAGTACCTAAAGTTTAAAGCAGAAATTGGGGCACTTTTGAAATTTTCATTTTTGACCAAAATCGACAGGTACGGGCTTAGGGAATTTCTCATATGCCACAAAACGGTTGAAGCTCCTGTTCAAAAATAATGCTCCGAATTAAACTTCTGTCACCTTAGTGATACATTTTGGGATAGTACCTAAAGTTTAAAGCAGAAATTGGGGCACTTTTGATATTTTCATTTTTGACCAAAATCGACAGGTCCGGGGCTTAGGGAATTTCTCATATGCCACAAAACGGTTGAAGCTCCTGTTCAAAAATAATGCTCCGAAATCAACTTCTGTCACCTTAGTGATACATTTTGGGATAGTACCTAAAGTTTAAAGCAGAAATTGGGGCACTTTTGAAGTTTTCATTTTTGACCAAAATCAACAGGTCCGGGGCTTAGGGAATTTCTCATATGCCACAAAACGGTTGAAGCTCCTGTTCAAAAATGATGCTCCGAAATCAACTTCTGTCACCTTAGTGATACATTTTAGGATAGTACCTAAAGTTTAAAGCTGAAATTGGGGCACTTTTGACATTTTCATTTTTGACCAAAATTGACAGGTCCGGGGCTTAGGGAATTTCTCATATGCCACAAAACGGTTGAAGCTCCTGTTCAAAAATGATGCTCCGAAATCAACTTCTGTCACCTTAGTGATACATTCTGGGATAGTACCTAAAGTTTAAAGCAGAAATTGGGGCACTTTTGAAATTTTCATTTTTGACCAAAATCGACAGGTCCGGGGCTTAGGGAATTTCTCATATGCTACAAAACGGTTGAAGCTCCTGTTCAAAAATGATGCTCCGAAATCAACTTCTGTCACCTTAGTGATACATTTTGGGATAGTACCTAAAGTTTAAAGCAGAAATTGGGGCACATTTGAAATTTTCATTTTTGACCAAAATCGACAGGTACGGGCTTAGGGAATTTCTCATATGCCACAAAACGGTTGAAGCTCCTGTTCAAAAATAATGCTCCGAAATAAACTTCTGTCACCTTAGTGATACATTTTGTGATAGTACCTTAAGTTTAAAGCAGAAATTGGGGTACTTTTGACATTTTCATCTTTGACCAAAATCGACAGGTCCGGTGCTTAGGGAATTTCTCATATGCCACAAAACGGTTGAAGCTCCTGTTCAAAAATGATGCTCCGAAATCAACTTCTGTCACCTTAGTGATACATTTTGGGATAGTACCTAAAGTTTAAAGCAGAAATTGGGGCACTTTTGAAATTTTCATTTTTGACCAAAATCGACAGGTCCGGGGCTTAGGGAATTTCTCATATGCCACAAAACGGTTGAAGCTCCTGTTCAAAAATAATGCTCCGAAATCAACTTCTGTCACCTTAGTGATACATTCTGGGATAGTACCTAAAGTTTAAAGCAGAAATTGGGGCACTTTTGAAATTTTCATTTTTGACCAAAATCGACAGGTCCGGGGCTTAGGGAATTTCTCATATGCTACAAAACGGTTGAAGCTCCTGTTCAAAAATGATGCTCCGAAATCAACTTCTGTCACCTTAGTGATACATTTTGGGATAGTACCTAAAGTTTAAAGCAGAAATTGGGGCACATTTGAAATTTTCATTTTTGACCAAAATCGACAGGTACGGGCTTAGGGAATTTCTCACATGCCACAAAACGGTTGAAGCTCCTGTTCAAAAATAATGCTCCGAAATAAACTTCTGTCACCTTAGTGATACATTTTGGGATAGTACCTAAAGTTTAAAGCAGAAATTGGGGTACTTTTGACATTTTCATTTTTGACCAAAATCGACAGGTCCGGTGTTTAGGGAATTTCTCATATGCCACAAAACGGTTGAAGCTCCTGTTCAAAAATGATGCTCCGAAATCAACTTCTGTCACCTTAGTGATACATTTTGGGATAGTACCTAAAGTTTAAAGCAGAAATTGGGGCACTTTTGAAATTTTCATTTTTGACCAAAATCGACAGGTCCGGGGCTTAGGGAATTTCTCATATGCCACAAAACGGTTGAAGCTCCTGTTCAAAAATAATGCTCCGAAATCAACTTCTGTCACCTTAGTGATACATTCTGGGAAAGTACCTAAAGTTTAAAGCAGAAATTGGGGCACTTTTGAAGTTTTCATTTTTGACCAAAATCGACAGGTCCGGGGCTTAGGGAATTTCTCATATGCCACATAACGGTTGAAGCTCCTGTTCAAAAATGATGCTCCGAAATCAACTTCTGTCACCTTAGTGATACATTTTGGGATAGTACCTAAAGTTTAAAGCAGAAATTGGGGCACTTTTGAAATTTTCATTTTTGACCAAAATCGACAGGTACGGGCTTAGGGAATTTCTCATATGCCACAAAACGGTTGAAGCTCCTGTTCAAAAATAATGCTCCGAATTAAACTTCTGTCACCTTAGTGATACATTTTGGGATAGTACCTAAAGTTTAAAGCAGAAATTGGGGCACTTTTGATATTTTCATTTTTGACCAAAATCGACAGGTCCGGGGCTTAGGGAATTTCTCATATGCCACAAAACGGTTGAAGCTCCTGTTCAAAAATAATGCTCCGAAATCAACTTCTGTCACCTTAGTGATACATTTTGGGATAGTACCTAAAGTTTAAAGCAGAAATTGGGGCACTTTTGAAGTTTTCATTTTTGACCAAAATCGACAGGTCCGGGGCTTAGGGAATTTCTCATATGCCACAAAACGGTTGAAGCTCCTGTTCAAAAATGATGCTCCGAAATCAACTTCTGTCACCTTAGTGATACATTTTAGGATAGTACCTAAAGTTTAAAGCTGAAATTGGGGCACTTTTGACATTTTCATTTTTGACCAAAATTGACAGGTCCGGGGCTTAGGGAATTTCTCATATGCCACAAAACGGTTGAAGCTCCTGTTCAAAAATGATGCTCCGAAATCAACTTCTGTCACCTTAGTGATACATTCTGGGATAGTACCTAAAGTTTAAAGCAGAAATTGGGGCACTTTTGAAATTTTCATTTTTGACCAAAATCGACAGGTCCGGGGCTTAGGGAATTTCTCATATGCTACAAAACGGTTGAAGCTCCTGTTCAAAAATGATGCTCCGAAATCAACTTCTGTCACCTTAGTGATACATTTTGGGATAGTACCTAAAGTTTAAAGCAGAAATTGGGGCACATTTGAAATTTTCATTTTTGACCAAAATCGACAGGTACGGGCTTAGGGAATTTCTCATATGCCACAAAACGGTTGAAGCTCCTGTTCAAAAATAATGCTCCGAAATAAACTTCTGTCACCTTAGTGATACATTTTGTGATAGTACCTTAAGTTTAAAGCAGAAATTGGGGTACTTTTGACATTTTCATTTTTGACCAAAATCGACAGGTCCGGTGCTTAGGGAATTTCTCATATGCCACAAAACGGTTGAAGCTCCTGTTCAAAAATGATGCTCCGAAATCAACTTCTGTCACCTTAGTGATACATTTTGGGATAGTACCTAAAGTTTAAAGCAGAAATTGGGGCACTTTTGAAATTTTCATTTTTGACCAAAATCGACAGGTCCGGGGCTTAGGGAATTTCTCATATGCCACAAAACGGTTGAAGCTCCTGTTCAAAAATAATGCTCCGAAATCAACTTCTGTCACCTTAGTGATACATTCTGGGATAGTACCTAAAGTTTAAAGCAGAAATTGGGGCACTTTTGAAGTTTTCATTTTTGACCAAAATCGACAGGTCCGGGGCTTAGGGAATTTCTCATATGCCACATAACGGTTGAAGCTCCTGTTCAAAAATGATGCTCCGAAATCAACTTCTGTCACCTTAGTGATACATTTTGGGATAGTACCTAAAGTTTAAAGCAGAAATTGGGGCACTTTTGAAGTTTTCATTTTTG